>NC_083593.1:58777995-58967109 GCF_027579695.1 Neoarius graeffei
TATGTTTAAAGCTTCTCTGCTCTATTACTAGTAAGGGATTTAAACTGATTTACACCACAGAGCTGCTGATATCTGCACTCTGATTGGTCAGAAGGTGTTGATTAATTCTCTATAACGGCAGCTCTGACAATAGTGCAGGTTTATATTAATGCACTCGTTCTGATACTTTATCATTTTTATAGCAACAGCTCGTTCACAGGGGCGTGTACAGCAGACGCGCCGCAACCATTTTAGGAGTCTAAGTATCCTGGTTAATTTTGCTACAGTATTAAATAGGAATCTAGGTTTGTTTTTTTTCTGTTGTCACCTATTAGGGTGGAGCTAATGGGCTAATAGGATGTTGATCTAGCAGCACTAAGAGCTTTTCTATGCTTCAGGAGGCTCTCCTTCCATGCTAAATTGGAACACTACCAATTTGGTTTGACGCCATTTCTGTTCTAATTTGAGTGGTCTATTTTAAAGTGTGAGTGTAATCATTATACCAGGGTGCTAATTTACCAGGGTGCTAATTTTTTCTCTCATCATTTTTTCGGCTCAGCCTTTGGCTAAAGTCTATAGAGGCACCTGTCTATATGTGTATGTTCAACCGAGTTCAAGCATGTTTAAGGATGTAAGATGGTCACTGGCATGCTGAAAAAGGCTCAGCTCAGACCTGCGCAGGTCTCTAGTCTTTTAAGAGGAGCTACATTATCTAAAGTATGGCGGAATGTTGACTCTCAGCATTCAGTTGCCTGATCAAGTTCTGCAGGGGCTGACAGTGACCCGATCAAAGCTGATAACTCTGGGAGATCATTTATAAAGCTCTGTGCAGTAGTTGATGTGAATGTACGTTTAATACAGTAGCGTGGTGAGGTGCATATATTATTACTCAGATGCATTTTGAATGAGATGAGATAATGATCTGAGAACTTCAGACTGTGGAAGTGTGACTATATTGTCTACGTTTAACCTGAATGTTAGTATTAGATCGAGGGTGTGACCACCATTATGGGTCGGTCCTATGACATTCTGATTAATCCCTACTGAATCTAAAATGGACACAAACGCTGTTTTCAGAGGATCTTCTGGGTTATCGAAGTGAATATTAAAATCTCAGACAACTAAAGCTTTGTCTAAGGAAATAACCAGGTCCGAGATGAAATCCGCAAATTCAGGAAGAAACTCAGAATATGGCCCCGGGGGCCTGTCAGTAATAAGTAACAGAATCAGCAGGGAAGACTTTATAGTTTGACAAATGTTGTGTGTGCTCATGCGCATGTGTGTGAGAGAGAAAGTTCCTACAGGTTCAGCCAGTTTATTGGTTGGTTTTTCCAGGTGAATTTCAGAGGAACTGTGAGTGTGAGGCTCTGGGTCATGCCCGTGTGGGTGCGCGTGCGTGCGTGCGTGCGTTTCACCTGGATTGCCCCCTGATTTACAGGAAGTGTGTAAGCACCTGGTGAAATTTCTACACCATGCTGACATCTGAAACCCGACAGAAACTGAAATTTAGAATCAGCGAGTCGACCTTTACCGGTTCTCTGTACAGTGCTGAACTTTAAGTTCCACTTGGTCCCTGAGTGAGGAAAATAACCAATGTCCTAAATATTACAGTAACTGAGTCACAGTTAGCAATTCTCAAAAGTTTACACCCCCTTCTGACATTCTCCATTTAATATTTGTGTGCATATCTCATTTAACATGTTTAATGGTTTAAATCTGTCACATGTTCACATTGTTAGTTTTATTTAAGACCTGAAACTCTCCAGCAGCCGAGTTAAGAGTCAGTGTGAATCAGGAAAACCTCTCACACACACCCTGAACATCTGGAGCAGGAAATAAAATGATTTCAGGGTGTTGATGGAGCATGATTAATGGCAGTCACGCCCAGCATTCACAAACACAAACAGATGAGGACGGAGTGGGGGGGAAGGGAAAAAAACCCTAAGCCATATCGCAAAAAGTAATTAGAGGAATAAAAGTGGAATAAAAACACACATATCACATTTAGCTCAGTGTGTTTAGTGTGTGTGTGTGGTGTTTTTAATTTCCCAAAAACTCACACAGTTCCTCAAGCTGTCCGTGTCCAATAGCCCCTGACTGTCCACCCTCTGAGTGTCCATACTGTCCATTTATTCAGAACAGAAGGCTGAGATTTTCTTTCACGCTGTGAAGTTTGTCGTTCATGACCTGAATCACGGCCACCGTTTAAAAAAAAACATGGGACAAGGTGGAAGTTGTTAAATTGTGTGTGTGTGTGTGTGTGTTTAGGAAGGGAACCTGCGGCGTTACCCCACACCGTACCCTGACGAACTGAAGAACATGGTGAAAACAGCGCAGTCTGTCGCTCACCGCCTCAAAGAGGATGAGTCCGGAGATGAGACGGTCAAAGAGAGGAACCACATCGGAGTGCAGAGTGTAGGAGTGAAGGTGAGTGCTCACACATACAGACTTCAATTCCTCCTTTAAATTTGTAAATTAAAATAATTTTAAACGGTATCTTTGTGTCTTAAACAGGTTGATTAAAGACATCTGTATAGGGATATAAACCACTTTTACTTCATCACGTTAATGTGTGGTTATCAGTTGTTTAGATACAGAAGGCAGAACCACAGTTAGGTGACGTGTGTGTGTGTGTGTGTGTGTGATGTTTGAGGTTTTGTTCTATTCTTCACCAGGTGATTGAAACTCCATGTACCAATGGCAAAGCACACGAGCCGGAGTCCAAAGCTCCGGTCCAGAATTCCACTCCACCTGATCCGAGAGACGTTCCGGATAACTGTAACACGGAGAGGATCCCACTGAAGAGCTCGGAGAACACCGGACCTACCGTCAACTACGAGGAGAGGCTCGAGGTGCTCCATCGTAGACGTTTATAACCATCACACTCCCCTGATCCGCTTTTCAGCCTCATCACATGTTTAAATGTTTAAACTCCTCCTGGAAGCTGATTCTGTTTATACCGATTTGAGTTTTGGATCAAATTTAACTTCAGACTCAGTACTTCTGTATAAACCTAATTTGGGGGCAGGGCTATGTATGAACTCGGGTTGTGATGTCAGTAAATAAGCCTGACAGGTTTATATTTGGACCAGTCATATTTGAGATTAGACAATGATTGAGGCTGATGCTGAAATCCTGCTCCTGTGACCAAAATGAGCTGCTTAAATAGCAGTTAGCTGAATGGCTAGCTAATGTTAACTGCATTAGGGATGGCAGGAGGGCCTGAGGGGGTGTGTTTAATTTGCATGTTCATTCATACAAAAGTTGTGTGATTTTGTGCAGGAATCAGAGGAGCTGTCATCTGATGAAGAGGAGATGAAGATAGCGGAGATGAGACCTCCTCTTATCGAGATCTCCATCAACCAGCCCAAAGTGGTGGCCCTCAGCAAGGATAAGAAGGGTACTGGGACACATTTTATCATGACTGAAGATTTTTTTAGACTAAACTCTAATATGGATAAATAATTATATTGATTGAATGAATAAATAAATAACCAGCAGTATGCAACCACTTAGACATTTACAATAAGAACTTTCTTAAACTAAAGCTGTGATCTTTTTAACTCTTTACTCCTTAAAGCAGTTGCTATAGCTACCCTTGTATATGTATATTCTGTTCACCCTTAGAACATATTTACAAGGAAAAAAGCCGTCAAATGTTGTCATTATGGTGCATACACGCCGGCGTCATATGTCGTCATTATGGGGTAAAGAGTTAATAAAGAAAAACATCACATGCACACTGATGATGCCATTTCCTGTCTGTCCTGGTTCAGATGACAGTAAGGACGCAGACTCTTTGCTGGATGAGACGGTGGCCAACAGTAACCAGAACAACAGTAACTGTTCCTCACCGTCCCGCATGTCCGACTCTGTGTCTTTAACCACAGACAGCAGCCAGGACAACTCACTGTGTACTCCTGAGAGAGAGACCAAGATCCTCCTCATCCCCAAAAACAGGTAAACACACCCATCATCATCATCATCTCCACCACAGCACGTCATAGTAGCAGGTGTAAAAGAGTCCATCTGTGTGTGTCTTGCCCCTCACCCCCTGCACTTTTTAATAAAATAAAACTTTATAACAACAATTTATCCATTTTAAAAGTTGCAATATTGCTAAGAATAGGCTTCCCTGAGCGTGGCCATTTGCACTGAAACGGAATATCCACATGTGATGCAGCTTACACACTCGTATTTTTTGACAGCTTATAAATTCCATATATAGGCCATAATATATACATACTGTTTACCACGGTAACACAGAGACATCTAATCGGAAATGTTCTGTAATTGTTTTGCTGTGCAAACATGGCCTGAACAAGAAGAGACTCAGCTGTATATGTTTGAACCAGAATATGAGCCCAGGGAGGCAGAAACAGTCAGTGACCGTGATACTAGTGATACCGGTAGCAATAATGGGGGCAGTGAGCACGGGGGGGCCGTGCAGGTCAGCCTGTTAAAGAGTGGTGTCAGTGTACAGAATGTCACCTCGTGCCCACAGATAAGGAGAGTATATGCTGTGCTGACTGGACTGATATCTTCAGCACTAAAATGGATAACATAGCATGCACTGTAAATCATGGAGGTTTCTATACCGTCTGTCTGCAGCATGTCACTCTGTGCATTGCATATATATACAGTTTATGATCTACAAGAAACTTCCTGGTAGAGCACCAAATACTTCAACAAACAGGTCAGTAAGGTCAGTTAATAATAATAGTAATAATGATAAATGCACTTGTTTAGAAAAAGTTATTGATGATCTTCACAAGAAACCGTTTTGCTTGTAATTGCTTCATATTTAACTTTTACACCGTAGACCTAAATAATGACTGTTAAATGAAATGACATGCAAATTAGGCCTAGTCATGCAGGGGATATACAAATATATAGAAACCTTTATTATTCGTCACATGCACACTTCAAGCACAGTGAAATTCATCCTCTGCATTTAACCCATCTGAAGCAGTGAACACACACACACACACACACACACAGAGCAGTGGGCAGCCACACCAGAGCGCCCGGGGAGCAGTCCGGGGTTCGGTACCTCGCTCAAGGGCACCTCAGCCCAAGGCCGCCCCACGTCAATCTAACTGCATGTCTTTGGACTGTGGGGGAAACCGGAGCACCCGGAGGAAACCCACGCAGACACGGGGAGAACATGCAAACTCCACACAGAAGGCCCTCGCCGGCCACGGGGCTCGAACCCAGAATCTTCTTGCTGTGAGGTGACAGCGCTAACCACTACACCACCGTGCCGCCCAAATATATTTGTTTACATAAATCTACAGGCTTACAAATGTAGCAAGTGACAAAATCTAAGGCCAAGGAATTGTTGCCTAAAATTTAGGCTTAAATGTATTTCACTGTCAATGTGAAAAGTCTTCATTTAACACACAATCTGGTTACGGTATCAGTGTAACATTGGCATGGATCCAGAACTTGGCCTGCTACTTGCCACACTGTCCTTGCAATATAGCTTAACGTTAATATACCATGTCTGGGATTTAGATATCTTGTGTATGTAAGCTTGGCCAAGTGCATTTGACAACTTGCAGTACAGTTCTGGAAGAGTCTGAATTATCGCTCACCTTCCTGCCTTTCTGTTCTTCCTGTTTCTGTAATCTGTTCCATGCCCATCGTCAGATTTTACAGGCTGATGAACAAAAAATAGTTGGGACTGCCCCAGGAGCCAATACTTTTGTATATCACAGGATTTTATTAAGTAATTGCCATATTTTGATGTGTTGATCTTCTGTGACACGTTCCAACATGAAGAGGTCCTCACAAACCTTGTGCCTGCTGAAATGAAATGTATCCACAGTGTGACCAGTGCCAGTGAAACGCAGCCATTTTTCCACTTGTCCCTTCAAAGTGATATCCTCTGTAGGATTGGGGAGGGCAAAAACGGTTTCCCTTTGCAATGATCGGGCTTATTTTTACACCCAAACGTTTGGCACGTCGGCATCTTTAGGGTTGTTTCCAACAATTTAGAAGCGGTATGTCCACTCGATCTCAGCCTCAGTAAGTCATGTGGTATGTAAGCGACGTCACAATCTGGGATTCTCTCATGTAATTTGTACTCGGAGCGCGATATTTCAACCTTGGAAAAAATAAGATGGCAGTGCCAAGGAAAGTTTTATTTTAAAAGAAAAACAATCTGTACACAGTATATGGGTATAAATATGAAAAAATGAATACTCGAACATGTCTTGTATGGATATTACCTGTCAGTATAAAGGAATTTATTTTGGGGGTTTTGTTTGACTTTAACGAGCAGTTGTGCTCAGTTGTTAAAGTAGATATACAGAACCTTTATTTTTAAATAAATTTCTGAGTGGATAGTATCTCCATCCTTGACTCTTGTGTGCTGCATAAATGGGAATAAAAGTATATATATTTTTGAGAGTTAAAACCGACCGCAAAGTTATCATTGGAGCTGCCCCGCTGAGCCAGCCAGCCCTGAGCGCGTGACGTCACAGTGTCTGGTTTTAAGGCCGAGGCCTTTGACAGCTATAGACTGAAGTCATATAAATAAAAATTTATGGTGAAAGTAAGAAATAGCGTTACCGACTTGCTCAGCTAAGACTGATTTGACTTCACTGATTGTGGGTTGACTCTCATTAAAACAGGATGGGTGCTATAACTTATGCAACATACACGTACATGCATGCATTTTCACTGATAAAACGTAAAAGGCTCATTAAATAATCAGGTGAACTGAGACAATCACATTCTGAAACAAATTAAATAATCTTATACCGCTAACTTAAACACACAAGTTACATGTATTAATCTAAATGCAGGTAAACAAGTGGTGTTTTTGTTGTTTTGTATCCAAATGAGAGTCGGCGCTTACCCGTCTGTGTTCTCACTTCTTGTGGCCGATTGTTTTGAAACAATCTGACTTTCAGTTGTTCGTTCAGTTCTCCGTTCATTCGCTTCTTCCACGGAAGGGCGAGATGTTGCTGCTGAGGCGAGCATATCCAGCGGAGAAATCAGACGGCTGCTCCACTCATTCTCCATTTTCTCCATACCGAGTACTCCGCCATCACTGCTCGGCTCAGACAATTACTAAAACCCGGGACGAGACGTCACCGGTTTTAGCAACAATCGCGGGGAGGTCACTGCCTGAGAGATAATACGTCCCATTCTGTCCCAGGTTTTAGCAACAACCCTCGGCTCACACTCCGGGAGAACTGGTGCAACTGCACTTGCTTTCCTTTTTAAAAAATAAATAAATACTTTTCTTGTAGTTTTCTTTTCCTTTAATTGTTGATGCTGCACCCCCTTTCAATCCAGGCTTATAGCCAACGCTCCTCAACAGATCAGAGGTCTCGTACAAGTCTTCAGTAAAATATGCAGAGCAGAGGAGAGACCACTTCGTAGGCGCCCAATGTGCCCGTGAACTTCTCGCAAAACGCGTCCAAATCTTTGCATTTTGAACATTCTTGGGCCGTGAATGCAACGTAAATCCACCTTCTGTCGTGTTGCTGCACCGGCCAACAACACATCTATGTGGCCTGGCGATAAATTAGCTCAAAATGGAGGATCGGAGTTGCAGTCAGTGCTGTGTTTTAGTATAGCGGAAATGGTGATGAGACTGATAGACTTCCTGCGGTGATGTCAAGGTCATTCACTCAGACCGCTACCTATATGAATCATTTTAATTGTAAAAATTACTATATTAGATTTATTGTTAACGCTTAAAACTATTCCTGTGCCATTCTTGAGGTCTCAAGGCATTTATAAACAAAAAGTGAGGCCATGGCTCTGCGTATATGCTTTAAGGCTCTGGGCTGCTGATCAGGAGGTTGTGAGTATAAATCCCAGCGCCACTAAAACAAGTACTTTAACCCTTGCTGAAGAATAAAATAAGTGAATATATACTCATCCTGATGTGTATCTAGAGCAGCACAAGTTAATTTAAATCCAGGTGTTTAATTTGTTTAAAATTTGCACGTATGAGAATTTAGCATTCAAATTAATTTGAATATTGTTGAGTCTACCCAACACAACACTGTTTAAAATTGAATACTTGCATATAATATGATTTATTTTTTTAGAACAACATAGATAATTTAAATATATAATAATGTAATGCATATATTCTGAGCCCTTGTACATCATGCGACATGGGACAATTTAAAATATATTAGTTTATATGTTAGAATAGTTACAAAACAGTATCTTGTGTTTAAGTTGTTTAAAAACTTTTATAATATAGAACATATTAAACATGCAAATTTTATATTTTTATTGCATTTTAATGTATTATAAAAATATAAAATATTATTCAAAGTGTAACATTCATTCTCTCAGCTCTCGTTTTTATTATTTTCGGTTCCATTGCACACATACTATTTGATCTACTAATATTTTTTTTCTTCTAGACATGAGGATGAGAACCTGAACCAGCTGAAGGAGTCAGTTCCACTACTGCAGAACTGTAACGGCTCGGAGACCTCGCTGCAGACCGCCCTGAAGAACCAGCACACCTACGAGAGTAAAACGGGTACCAACATGCCCGACTACGAGCTGTCCATGGAGGAGAAGCTGGCGCTCATCGAGAAGGATATCAACTGCGTGTCTGAGCCGTTCAGCAAGTGGGATCAGATCAACATGAACGTCTCTTATGAGAACATGGAGAAGACCAAGAGCACCTCTACAGTGGAGACCAGGCTCAGCAACAACAACGCCAGCTCTGTGGAGAACCTCAACAACGGAAACCAGAACGGTAAAGTGCAGCCGGGGGAGGGCATGACGAGACATGAGGTCGTCCGAACGGTTGTGGCGTCCAGTGAAGTGTCTCTGTCTCGCAGCACGGAGGAACTGACCCCTGAGAAGAGATGTCCTCCAGCTACCGTGATGAAATCTCAGAGTATCAGCAACATGGAGGCCGGAGGAATGAAGCTGTACTCCATGGGATCTGAGGTTCCTCCGTACGAGTGTGTAGTGGGTTCTCCAGCTGTTCCAGGCCCCCAGTGTCAGAGCATCGTCCGTTCCAAATCAGCCTCACTGCTTGAAGACCAGCCTCTGCAGGTCCACCCCAGTTCCTCAGGTTCCTCCTCTGACCTCCTGAGCTCCAGAGCTCCCACCCGCTACCCCGTTGCCCCCCCGCCTCAGTATAACATCCAGTACGCGAGCAGTAGTGTGCCTAAAGAGAACCTATGGTGCCAACGTACCCCGGTGCCCCCTGATCAGCCATACCTCCCTCCTCAGCACTCCTTTGCCAACACCAACTACTCTAACCGCAACAACGCACCGCCATACCCCCACCAGCCCCAGCAGCGCGGTCCACCCAAAACACCAGACATGTGGGCAAAGGATCGCATGCTGCCCCCTGGTGTGCAGAGAAACCCCCTGCAGAGGCAGAACAGCACCTCCTCCAACGCCTCCATGGTCATGGTGGAACCACGTCGTGTCCCAGGCCCAGATGGTGACTACTTGACCTACAGAGAGATCCACAGCATGCCCCGAGCTCCTCCACAGATGAACCTTCAGAGACCCCTCTCAGCCCGCACCTATAGCGTGGACGAGGGGAACGCGCCACGCCCTCACAGCGCCCGCCCTCCACCACATGAGCTCCCTGAGAGAACCATGTCTGTCTGTGACTTCAGCTATCAGCACGGCAGTCCGAGCAAGAGGCCCAACGTCCGGGTGAAGTCTGAGCACTCGCTGCTGGACGGAGCTCCAGGTGGGAGTGGCAGGGTACCGACTGACTGGAGAGACCAGGTCATGAGACACATTGAGGCCAAGAAAATGGAGAAGATGGTGAGTGAGACAGCAAGGAGTTTAACATCGGACTACTGTTAACTCCTAGGGCCTCTAGGGTTCTAGCACAAGTCCAGAAAGCCATATGTTTAGCTTCTCTGTCCACAAGGCTGGTGAGCTGTTGCCATGGCGTGGCGTCCATCGTCCACAGTTCAGTTAAATCGTATCTTCTCCGTCAGTTTTCCTCGGATTTCCGTTCCGATTGTTTTGTTTGAAAGAACTCGACCTTCTGCACAACACTTGGTCGTTGTTTTGTCAAATATTTTTGCTAACGAGTTACTAATTGGGCCAAATTAACACATTTCCCAGGCCTCTCACTAGAATCGTATCTCCTCTCTCATTTCTCATGAGGGTCATTTGGATAGGTCTTCTCATGAGGAACAAAACTTGGTCATTTGTTGATTTTCATGTTGTAAACAATTTGTTTCCAACTTTGTTTATTTTCAGTTAAATTGTGTCTCCTCCCTCAGTTCTCAATGCATTTCAGTTCTGAGTGTTTTATTTGAAAGAACTCGACCTTCTGCACAACACTTGCTCATTTTATTGTCAGTTTTTTGCTAACAAATTAGTAATTAGTTCAAACTTAACACATGTTCTTCTGACTAGAATTGTATCTCCTCTCATTTATCATGTGAATTCAATTCTGATCGATGTTTTGGGTCGATCTTCCCTCAAGGAGCAAAATTTAGTCCTTTGTTGATGACCCTGTTGTTGTAAACAGTTTGTTGTGGAGGTTGGTCCTCTCTCACACTGTCACATTTCAGTTCTGTTTGATGTTTTGATCGTCAGGGTTGGTTTGATGGCAGGCCAGATGAGATACTACGCCCTTGATGTTCTGGGGTTTGCCCCCCCCCCCCCAAAAAAAAAATGTTCTCCAGCTGATCTAGTCAGTCAGATATATAGAATAACATGATGGGTTGGTGTGATGGAGAACTGGAGTTATTGTTATCACCCTGAAGTTGATTATTTTCCGATAACTGCACATCCCCAAGTGTTTTATTCCTCTTATACAACACCAACTTGCCAAGATTTTTTTTCTTTAAAGAAAGACATACTATTTTTTTTCTTTTCTTTTTTTTTTCAAAATGAGCTGGTTCCTGTTCTCGCTTTTAGCAGCTATAGCGAGCCGTTCCCTGAGCAGTGCGCTGATTTAAGATACTCCACTCAGTGCTTGTGCACACGTCTGAATTATTCTGCATGTTTGGTTCTCTCATTAACACAACACACTAACACCTCCACTTTATTAACACCCTGCATGTTTTCAGTTCTCTACACCACTAATGCATGTTCACTGCTGTGTGTGTGTGTGTGTGTGTGTGTGTGTGTGTGTGTGTGTGTGTGTGTGTGTGCGCTCTCAGACCATGCTGTCTCGGTCTTTGGCCACACTGTGTGGCAGTCAGAGTTTTATGGCCTTGAGCACTGTAGATGGACAGCAGTTTGGAGGCTACAGGCCCAGCGTGAGTACAGCACTAATGGGATTAAATCTCCTAACCTCCTGTTAATCACACACACAGTTTCACTCACAAACCTGCACTATGGGTTCTATCAGGCTGTTCTTTGTTCTCTAATTATTTCACCTGCACTGGTGTGTGTGTGTGTGTGTCTGTAAGCCACGCCCCCTTTCCCCGTCTTACATGAATGTTTCAGCCTGTGCTTTCATGTCAGCTTGATTTTTCTTGGGCTTGAATGTTCCATGTCATCTCAGGGAGCTTTTTTCTCCTCATTGTCACCTCTGACTTCCTTATTAGGGATAAATTTATTCAAGTGCGCTGACTCGGCACTCTCACTTTGTCACGGTCAGAGGTGGAAAGAGTACTAAAATATTATACTCAAGTACAAGTACTGTTACTCTGATGAAATTTTACTTAAGTACAAGTAAAGTTACCAGACAAAAAAATCTACTCAAGTAAAAGTAAAAAGTAGATCATTTAAAATGTACTTTGAGTAAAAGTAAAACGTTACTTTTAACAATGGGTGTTTTCTGCCTCCATTGTGTTGTGCAAAAATGAAAAAGAAGAGGAAACAAGGATATATGTACATCTCAACCCGGATGTTTTATTTAAAGGAAGTGAATCAAATCGAATGCTTAGGATAATGCTGCATTAAAACTGAGACAAACAAAAAAGGTCAATACAATACCATGGCCAAGCCATAGATTTTTTATGAGATTTTTTTAACTTTTGTGATTAGCCAACCGAATAACAGACTAGTTACCGTTATGTTACAGTACCAACAGGTTGCTACTTCAACATTAGCAATGCCACCAGCCTATTGTCGGTTTTACTATGGAAAGGAAACATTATGATGCCAATGACAATACTTACCTCAACATGCTTGCGCAGATTAGACGTCGAATTTTTGTATGCCGCAATGGTTGTCTTCTTGGGCACACAATCTGCATTGCATAATGAAACTGTCACCCCTTTTCTCTACGAAGCTGAAGTGATCACATATGTAGGGCCAGGGGTGCACTTCATTACTGGAAGAAATTGCGTTTTCTGCAGGGTCGTCCACCACAGGTTCCTCGGTCTCCTCCATGTCCGCCATCGTCTGCGTGAGACTCGCGCGCACGACAACTGTCCTTCTCGTGATTCATTTCCAGAACGCATTTCCCCTTCTCCGTTTTAGCCTTTTTTTAAAAAATTTATTTATTTATTTATTTATTTTACTCAGTAACGGTTGTGATGTAAAATGTACCGAAGTACACTACTTAAAAGAAAACATACTTAAGTAAAAGTACACTCTTTAAAAATTACTTGAAAAAGTATAAGTACACAAAAAAGCTACTCAAGTACAGTAACGCGAGTAATGTAATTCGTTACTTTCCACCTCTGGTCACGGTAAATGGGGAATGTTTAGGGATTCGAAATAAAATCCATCAGTGTGTTTCAGATTGTCAAATCCAACACTTTACTGTTACAAACTAAAGCAAAAGTAATAATTGCGCAGTGATTATACACTGCTTGCTGTTAGGGGAATTAAACTGTTTTAATATTTCTGTTTTTACTTTAATGCGCTTTCAGTGAAGACAAACTGAACCGTACAAAATACCCTACAGTTTTTATTCCTCTGCCAGTAGGTGGGCGGGGCATTATGTTTCCGTGTGACTGTCTGAAATTATTGTTTGTGCAGTATCTCAGGAACGAGCAGTTGAATGTTGGGAGGATTTATCTGGAGTGATCATTATAACCAGCAGATGAACTGATAAGATTTTGTAATTGATCCAAATAGGGTCAAGGTCAAATGTTTGAAAATGCTTTTTATCGTTAGTTTCCTTCCTGTTTGAAGTGTATTTTAAAAGAATTTCAGGTGTACACATTAGTAACAGAAAGGACTAGGCATCTCTGTTACATGTTGGTGTCGAGTTCTGCTTCTTTAGAAATTCCTTAAAAATGTCTAACTTTGTGATTGCCAAGAAATATCTTCTCTTAATCAAAAATGAATGAACTTGGCCAGTAACAGCGGTCACAAGACATTCTTTCCAATGCAGCGGTGACCTCTGTGTGTAAAATAATCAGAGCTGTCTGTCTGGACACACATAAAGTGATCAGATCACTGTTCAGTTTGAAAAACAGTGAGGTGATGAGGGCAGAATTTTCTCAGGGCAGGGAAGAGAACACCAACATCATTAATCTGATGTCTGTGGAAATAAAATCGCAGAGTAGCACCTGTCCAGGATGGAATTACTCCAGTGACCTGTATAAAGCCTGTCATTGTGTCCAGAGAAGGGCTTTATTTGGTGTTAATCGTTTATAAAGTACTGTTTAGATTGCATTAGTTTTACACAGGGCACTGGGGACAATCCAGCATTGTCCTTTTTTCCCCTTCTTCTTCTTGTGAACAGATTTTTGCCTTTAGCCCTCTTTAGACAGGATTAGTTTCACTATAATAACATTTTTCCACGTCTCCTCTGATATACGAATGCTCACGTTCGGGTGGTGCTTAAATGACCTCATGATGAGCACGTTTACACAGAGTTGTTTCTCATCCAAACCCGAACGTTCGTGTCACACTGTGTCTAGCATCAGATTAAGGAGCTGATGGCGTCTCATTCATTTATTTGTAGAAAATCGCATGATATTGTGGTGATTATTCCAGTCAGGTGCTGAACTGAACGTCTCTGTCACCCTGATTTACTCCTTTTGGTCTTTTTCCTGAGTAACCCTGCACACTCACCCTCACTTTTAACCCTGGTTATTCTGGACTGTTTATCTCAGTCTGTCGCTTTGCGCTGTTTCTCAGTGTCATGTTCAGCTCACACACAGCACCTTATTGACTCAGTGCTGGTGTGTGTGTGTGTGCGTGCGTGCGCTGCTGTTGAGGGTTAACTTCACTCTTGTGTGACCACATGCTTTATTCTCTTAATCACTTCAGTGACCACAGGAGAATTTTCCCGCATCAAGACTTCTGAGCTTTTAAAAAGTTTAACAACCTGTTTATTACAGTTAATGTTTATTACAGTGAATATGCTCTGAATGAAAATGTAAGAGTGCAGTGAAGGAGAAAAGGCCTGGGGTTACGGTATAATCCACCCACATAGATGCTGTGCCATGTGGACACTCCTGTGGTCAAAATCTGAACTTCAGTCCTAAAATTTGCTCAGTTCTTCCTTAAATTTGTGTATTCAGTTCCAGATTTGTGATTGTGAGACCTTGGTAAAAATATCCTGATAGGCTGCTATTTAAATCCCGGACTCACTGAATTATTCATGAACAGGTGTACCGCAGCACTTTGCTGCAGATTAAATCAAGAATGTTCTGTTTCACAGCCACACTTTAGGATCAGAAAGAAAGAACCACAATTACCTGCTTTTGTAATGAGAATATTCTCATGGTGTGGTTGTGTGTGTTTGCAGGATGAGAGTTTTGGTCCTTATGGACAGCAGGGCTACACCATCGACTCGCACAGAAAAGTAAGTTTCACCTCATTACACCCTGAGCTGATTTAATCTGGTTAAATGAAGATGGAGTTAAACAGATACACAGGTGGCTCGGGGTCAGTGATAGGGCAGACGTCCAGGGAGGATCCAGGATGAGGATATCTAACACGAGCCTCGTGTTTGTTTCCGATCACCAGTCTGCTTTGTGGAATCAGAATAAGGAAGTGACCCACGGGGGGGGGACACGACATCACTTTCATTTGAGCTATAAGACTTTTATTTCCTGTAACTCACAGATCTACAGATTATAACCTTATATTTCTTCTCAACAGCAGGTGAGCGCTCTCACAAAACAGAGTCGTGACTTGAGTGAGGATTTTCAGCAAAGGTTTTCTCAATTCAGTGCAAATTCTCAATAGCTTTAGAAAAGTCTTGTTACTTACACACACACACACACTAAGGCGGAGGATGTTGACCCTGAGACGCTCTGCTCCAGCAGTGATAATTAATCACTAATTGATGAGCAAGATCGGATGGGGGGAGAGACAGACATATCACTCCTGAGATTATTCTCCTGAGGGCAGATCATCCTCCAGACCTTCCAAACACAAGAAGTCTCTGAAATGAAAAGCTGAATACTGAATATTTTATTGTATGCCTGTTAAATCTTTTGGTTCATTATGACTCAGTGTGCGGAACTCGTACTTTAATTCATAAGAAGAACAACATCACGTGTTCTGTTTTATATAAAACCTTTATAATGCTCAAGTTTGCTTTATGGAAAAAAGACAAGACAGGCAGAAAGACGAAAGTGTGAGGTGTTTGGGGTGCGTTTTGATGCTTAAAATGGCAGAAGGAAGTGAAGTTATGATAGTCTTGGAAATAATAAATAAATGATTATCATAATATATGACCAGCTACCAGTGTTTAGGCAGTTAACACACACACCAGATCATTTATCTGATTAAAACTAATCTGGAATTACAATAATCTGCATCCACACCACAGTTTTTATAATAATAAAAATACATTTTATTTATAAGCGCCTTTCATGACTCTCAAGGACACTTTACAAGAATAAAACAGATAAAATAAACAACAGATTAAAAACTACACAATCTGTTTTATACAGATTTAGCCTTTTTAATGTGCTGGAATTGTCCACATATGAAGTGGATTTTTGCTTCTTCTTTTTTTTCTTTTTGTTTGTTTTTGTTTCTTCTGCCCCCTGGTGTCAGATAGTAAAACTTCACCACCTCCATAACGATCTAATAGTGTGTTAAAACAGAGAAAACACTCCATTGTGCTCTAAATCAACAGCTCAGTGACTGACCTGTAACTGTGTGTGTTTAATAACGCTCTTAATGCTGTTTATCATGTAGTCTTTCTCTCTCACTCTCTTCTCAATAACATACTGCTTTAATACAGGATCCTGTAGATTAGTTTTATGACCACAGCTTTACCAGGATTGGCTTTACCACATGCTCTTCATGTTCCTAAAATGAAACTGTCGTGTGTGTGTGGGGGGGGGCAGTCGTCTGGAGCCGAGCATTAAGCAGCTGATCATCTTTTAAAGCTGTGACATCACAAAAACAGGTTGCGTCTCATCGGTGTGTCCGTGACTCGTGCGGGTTTGTTTAAATCGGCATGTGCAGAACTGTAAAAACAAAGGACTCAACTGTCAGGATGTTAAAAAATAAAAATGAAACAGGACAGTTGGAGTGTGTAATTAATAACAAAGGAATAAACAGTGATGAACTAATAGTAATGTTCGCTTTGTTTGGAATGGAGGAGTGATTGCATGGTTTGAAGCAGAATCAGGAGTGTACACGTGACAGTCTAAGAGTAAAAGCTGAATGTGTTGTCTCTGAGCTCCGAGTCAATGTGATGCAGCAGTGGTTTAAAGAGTGAGACAACTGTCTGTTCTGCACAGTCTTTTACAAATAGAACAAAGCTATCATCGCTTTGTTAAAGCAGTTGGTGTGAGTAGCTTTAGCTCATCACAGTCGAGCCTGACAACTCAAACAGCTACAGAGTGGATGAGGAAAGTTGATTTTAACTGAATTGGCTGATATCTCAAGAGAAGTGCATTCAAACATACAACTAATGTTGTTAATAAGTACAGTATACAGTGCATGTTTTTCAGCTTTGAAGTAATGACCTGGGTTTTTTTTTCTTTTGTTTAACCCCTTCAGCATAGCACAGGTCACATGATTCACAGCTGCTTCTTCACCAAAATGGATTTAATGAAAAGAACATTTGCTGATTGGTTCACTGAGACTGCAGGAAAATATAAATACAAATGGAAAAGTTCTAATAACCCATCTATAATTCTAACCCTATCCAAAAAAAAAAGAAATACAGGTTTCTTATTCTCATGTGCTGAATGATGATAAATGTATTGTTAGGAATAAAAAAAAACAGTTTGAGGTTTTACTCAGTGACGAGCTGAAATGGTGTTTTCAGTCCTAAAGAAACCTCATCAAACCAGAAGCACACGTTTTAGACAATTCAGGCTTGACAAACAGATTAATGTGTGTAAAACATTGTGTGTGTGTGTGTGTGTGTGTGTGTGTGTGTGTGTGTGTGTGTGTGTGTGTAGGTGCCTTTGATGAATGGTCAGATGTGTGCTCCTCCTCCACTCCGCTCACAGATGAACTGTGCTCAGGCCCCGATGGCTCGTCATCCCTCCAGAGAGCAGCTCATCGACTACCTGATGCTCAAAGTGTCCCAGCAGCCCCCGTGTCCCCCACGTCACCCCCATGACACCCTGCCGCATGAGGTACCACACAGAACTGGAACTGACATGAGCAGTATGATAGATACAAGATAAAGATGTGGCTCTGTGTCTGAGTGTGTCAGAGGGTGTGTGTGTGTGTGTAGGAGGGGCAGCATTCTTCTTGCTCCTGTCAATCAGAGGAGCATGAGCCCATCACAGAGTGTCCAGCGTCTCCTCCTGTGACGCTGCATAGGCACAGGCAGGGCCGTAACTACCATTGAGGACACCGAGCTCATGTCCTCGGCATTTTTTTCCCACGGTATTTTTTTTTTCACTCAGAAATGTGAAATTAATATATGATGAAAATCGTTCTGACTTTGATCGGTGGAAAATTCTAAATTCAGCTTGCATCCCCCTGTTCTCATTTGTTTGTCTAAAAATAAAGTCCACATAATCATTTTTAAACGAAGCTGAAATATCCGACATTGGAAACATTTCATATCCGGCAGCCTTGCGATAGTCAGCTCAGCACCGCGGGATACACAAGAGCTGAGAAGTGTTCTCATCAAGGTCCGACTCCGCAGCCAGGCAGTTTGTCAATTAGTCGTGGAATCTGAAAATTGACATAAGATGAAGAATTCTACTACACTAAAACAAACCAAACTCAGCTCTGGAAAGTCAGCAAGTGAGAGAAAAAGAAAGAGGGAAGAAGGGGAGTTCATTTTGCCAGTCACTGACAGTTATGTGCCGGAATGCTTATGATCATTAACAGTGCAATTTTAATTAGCATTTCAAGCAGCAACAGTGGAAGCCACTTAGCTAGATAGGATTTTCGTTTTCCAGGCGGCACAAACTCTTTTATTCTCTCTCTCGATGTGATTTGGTGCGTTTCAGATCAGAAAAGGCTGGACAGTCGTGACCTGTTGTTTATGAAGTTATTGGTGCTGACGAGACTTGAGCTATTTTGCTAACTTACCAGACTATAGGCTAACGTGAACACAAGACACTATTGTTTTGATCATTGGTTGTATTTTCGAACGGAAATGAAAACGGGTAGCAAACTTATGTTCACATTTTATTTACAACATGATGTACCGCCTCTGACTGCTTTCTGTCAATCATGAAGAGCCCAGCCGCGTTCACAGCTCCTCCTCCAATCAGCAGCTGGAGATGAGCCTCCTCTCGGGAAGTCTTGTCCCGCCCCTCTTATTAACTCCCATCTCCAGTGAGGCTCAGTCTCCGAATGGAGCGTTTTAGTCGGTTTTGTCCAATAACCGTCTAGTATTTTGCTATTGAAAAGGGCAGATATTTTTTAAAAAGCAATTGAAGTCTATTCAGGCTCGGCTAGATTGCGTTGTCACTCTCACTCACTCACTCACTCACTCATTCTCTCTCACTCACTCACTCACTCACCCACACACAAAATACTTTTGTGATCATGCAGTTTTGAAATTGTTAAAATAAACATGTTCACCTACATGTTCATCTTGTTGGGCTTGTGATTTTGACTCGTTTCCAAAATGTATGAAAAGTCACCATATTAGGACATTTTTTTTTTGGCAAATAAGATGTATCGCAATGTTTGACCTCGGTATTTGAAAAATCCTGGTTACGGCCCTGGGCACAGGTCTGATCCAGTAAAGGCATATCCAGGGAAGAAAACATGATGTGATGGATATAGAGATGTTGTGATGTTGCAGCTCTCCTCACCACAAACACACAAAGTTTTAAAATGATGAGCACACACACACACACACACACACACTGAGGGACAGTGCAGAAGTTTTCACACCTGTTGGGACAAAATGAAAAACATTAGTAACTTATAGACCTTTAGTGTGCTTGGGTTTTACAGAAGTAGCAAAAATCTTCATGTGATGGTAAATTGTGTATGTTAAGATATGAACAGCTGAAAAATTCAAATGATAACAGTTAAGTTTGTACAACCCCCCCCCCCCCCCCCCCCCCCACACACACACACACACTCCAATGTGTGATGGTGAAGCTGGTGTGTGTGAGAGAGAGAGAGAGAGAGATGGTGAAGCTGGTGTGTGTGTGTGTGTGTGTGTGTGAGAGAGAGAGAGAGAGAGAGAGAGAGAGAGATGGTGAAGCTGGTGTGTGTGTGTGTGTGTGTGTGAGAGAGAGAGAGAGAGAGATGGTGAAGCTGGTGTGTGTGTGTGTGTGTGTGTGTGTGTGTGTGTGTGTGTGTGTGTGAGAGAGAGAGAGAGATGGTGAAGCTGGTGTCAAGTCAAGTTTGTTTGTATCGCGCTTTTAACAATAGACATTTTCCCAAAGCAGCTTTACAGAATCTGAATGAGCCAAGACATGAGCTAATTTTATCCCTAATCTATCCCCAATGAGCAAGCCCATGGCAATGGTGGCAAGGAAAAACTCCCTCAGACAACAGGGAGGAACCCATCCTCACCTGGGCAACAACAGACAGCATGACTATAACATTAACAGTTTTAACATGAAGTCAGTTTCGTTGATGTTATAAACTCTTCATTGATGGAAACTTGAGTACAAAACTGTTCATGACAACTGCAGTCCTAAAGTTAGCAAGTCAACTGTAGTCCTCAGCCATAAAAGCATTACTGTAAGAGTCCAAAGCGTCTTCCAAGTGTGACTTTCAACTGTCCTCATGGGGCCGTCCTCCACAGGAGCGATGCGATGAGACTCCAACCAGACACAGGGCACCAGGATGGATCAGGCAGGTCTGAGGAGCAGAAGAGGGTCAGCACCTCGATCCCAGGACCGACATGTAACTCAGAGGGACAGATTTGGGGGGGAGAGAAAACACAGGTTGTTAGGTATGCCCAATGTCACCTGAATAAGTAGGAACAGTATACATATTGCACTGAGTACAAGCAGGGACTCCGGCAACTAACTATGACAGCATAACTAAAAGGGGAGAGCCAGAAGGTAACACAGGCATGAGGGAGCCCCGGGACATAAAGCAGCAGCCACTACACCGTCAACAAACTCGAGTGAGCAAGCGAGTGGGGGACTGACAGCATCCATACATCCCAGTTTACCAAAACACTCTGTCTGAGGATCCTCCAGATCTACACCTTTACCTCATAAACACCATTAACACAAGGCTTGACTAAACAGATCTGTTTTCAGCCGAGACTTAAACACTGAGACTGTGTCTGATTCCCGAACACTACTTGGAAGGCTGTTCCATAACTGTGGGGCTTTGTAAGAAAAGGCTCCGCCCCCTGATGTAGCCTTCACTATACGAGGTACCAGCAGATAGCCTGCACCTTTTGATCTAAGTAGGCGTTGCGGGTCATAGAGGAGCAGAAGTTCACTCAGGTACTGTGGTGCGAGACCATTTAGTGCTTTAAAGGTCAATAGTAGTATTTTATAATCAATACGAAATTTGATTGGGACCCAATGCAGTGCGGATAAGACAGGGGTGATGGGGTCATATTTTCTAGTTCTAGTAAGGACTCTTGCTGCGGCATTTTGAACTAACTGGAGCTTGTTTATGCACTTATTGGAACATCCAGACAGTAAGGCATTACAATAATCCAACCTGGAGGTAACGAAAGCATGGACTAGTTTTTCCGCGTCATGTAGTGACATTAAATTTCTTATCTTAGCAATATTTCTGAGATGAAAGAAAGCTGTCCGGGTAATGTTATCGATGTGCATTTCAAATGAAAGACTGGGGTCAATAATCACTCCGAGGTCTTTTACTGCTGCACGTGAAGAAACAGAAAGGCCATCCAGAGTTACTGTGGAATCAGAAAACTTACTTCTAGCTGTATGTGGTCCTAGCACAAGTACTTCAGTCTTGTCAGAGTTAAGCAGAAGGAAGTTAATAAGCATCCAGTGTCTAATGTCCTTCACACATTCCTCAATTCTATTAAGCTGGTGTCTCTCATCAGGTTTTGCAGAAACATACAACTGTGTGTCATCAGCATAACAGTGGAAACTAATACAATGTTTACGAATAATATCACCCAGAGGGAACATGTATAACGAAAAAAGCAGTGGACCCAAGACAGGACCTTGTGGAACACCAAACTTTACCTCAGTATGTCTAGAAATATCACCATTTACATCAACATACTGATAGCGATCAGTTAAATAAGAGCTGAGCCAGGAGAGGGCCGTTCCCTTAACTCCCACAACATTTTCTAGTCTATCCAGAAGAATGGAATGATCAATGGTATCAAATGCTGCACTAAGGTCAAGCAACACAAGCAGCGAGACACAGCCCTGATCAGACACCAACAGTAGGTCGTTTACTACTTTAACCAGTGCTGTCTCTGTGCTATGATGGGGTCTAAATCCTGACTGATACATTTCATGGATGTTATTCCTATGTAAATATGAGCATAACTGCTGTGCCACAGCTTTTTCAAGGATCTTGGAGATAAAGGGGAGGTTTGATATTGGCCGATAATTGGACAGTTGACAGGGATCAAGGTCAGGTTTTTTAATCAGGGGTTTGATAACTGCTAGTTTAAAGGATTTGGGTACATAGCCAATCATAAGAGAAGAATTTATTATTTTTAGAAGCGGTTCAATTACTCCAGGCATTATCTGTTTGAATAGACGTGTCGGTAAGGGATCTAGTACGCAAGTTGAGGCTTTTGATGTAGAGATTAATGAAAGTAATTCAGTTTCTCTAAGGGGAGTAAAACATTCTAACTGATGATCTGATACAGTTATATTGTTAACTACAGGGTCACTTACATTGTCTGACCTTAAATTAGTAGTTTGAATTTTTTGTCGGATATTCTCAATTTTATCATTAAAAAAATTCATGAAGTCGTTGCTACTCCATACTGCAGGTGTGCATGTGTCTATAGTGGACTTATTCCTGGTTAATTTTGCTACAGTATTAAATAGGAATCTAGGATTATTTTTGTTATCTTCTATTAGGGAGGAGAGATATGTTGATCTCGCAGCACTAAGAGCTTTTCTATACTTCAGGAAGCTCTCCTTCCACGCTAATTTGAACGCTACCAATTTTGTTTGACGCCATTTACGTTCCAATTTTCGAGTGGTCTGTTTTGTAAAGTGCGAGTGTCATCATTATACCAGGGTGCTAATTTTTTGTCTCTGACCATTTTCCTTTTAAGAGGAGCTACATTATCTAAAGTATGGCGGAATGTTGACTCTAAGCATTCAGTTGCCTGATCGAGTTCTGCAGGGGCTGACAGTGACCCAATCAAAGTTGACAGCTCTGGGAGATCATTTATAAAGCTCTGTGCAGTAGTTGATGTGAATGTACGTTTAATACAGTAGTGTGGTGAGGTGCATATATTATTACTCAGACATAGTTTGAATGAGATGAGACAATGATCTGAGAACTTCAGACTGTGGAAGTGTGACTATATTGTCTACGTTTAACCCGAATGTTAGTATTAGATCGTGGGTGTGGCCACCATTATGGGTCGGTCCTATGACATTCTGATTAATCCCTACTGAATCTAAGATGGACACAAACACTGTTTTCAGAGGATCTTCAGGGTTATCGAAGTGTATGAGAGAGAGAGGTAGTGAAGCTGATGTGTGTGTGTGAGAGAGAGATGGTGAAGCTGGTGTGTGTGTGTGTGTGTGTGTGTGTGTGTGTGTGTGTGTGTGTGTGTGTGTGTGTGAGAGGGAGATGGTGAAGCTGATGTGTGTCTGTCCTGGTGTTGTTCAGATGCATGTGAAGATTGAGAAGAACCCTGAGCTGGGCTTCAGTATATCAGGAGGAGTGGGAGGACGAGGGAACCCGTTCCGCCCTGATGATAACGTACGTCTCTCATGTCTTTGTTTAACAGGAAGCTTAGTTACAGTCAGCTACAGAAATATTGGCACCTTTAAAATGAATGGGAAAGACTGTTTGTATCAAACCTGAAATAGAAGCAACCTGATTTTCCTCCAACAAAAACAATGCTCATACAAATACAATTTTAAAACAATCGTTTTTTTCCAAAAGCAAAATTATTGGTACCCCTTTAACATCTTTCAAATCAAGGCATGCATGTTGTTGTATCCCAAACCTTGTTACCTCTGCCAGGAGGGTAAGCTGTCAGTGAATCTGTAAACATGATGATGATTCTTCAAAATCAGCACAGAAAAGGTCACATGACACAGAATCAGTGTTTTGCACCCCTGTGTCCCGACTGAAACTCTGGTGTGTGTTAAAGACGAAGTTCACATACACACACCTGGGAGTGTGAAGATGTGCACTCTTGATGCATTCCTTCATGCCCAGGTATTTCCAACCTTGTTGGAAGAAGGGGTGCCAATAATTTAAAGGTTTGTGTTTTGCAGAGAAATTGTATTGCTAAAAGAAAATGTATCATGTTACAACATTTAGATGAAAATGTTTCTTACTATAATTAATTTTTATTAATTTTATTTCTTCTGTTTTGGTCCTGATTCACTCAGACCTCGCTGATGATTAATGATTAAAACTGTTTGCTTTAAAAGGGGATATTTGTGACAAGAGTTCAGCCTGACGGACCTGCTTCTAAACTCCTCCAACCAGGAGACAAGATCATCCAGGTACCTCCTCCTCTTTATACCTCCTCATGTTTACCTCTTCCTGCCATCTCCTTTAATTTTCTCTGCTCTTTGAGTATAAAGGCCATCAGCTCACGGGTCTCGTCTCTGTCACAGGTGAATGGATACAACTTTGTTAACATCGATCACGGGAACGCCGTGTCCCTCCTGAAGAACTTCCCCAGCACAGTGGACCTGGTCATCATCAGAGACATGGCAGCGTAGAAACTCCACAGAACCCAGGATGTCTGAATGTTCGTTTTTATTTTTGTACACGGAGGAGGAGGAGGAGTCATGTACAGCTGAACTGTTTTTAATGGAAGGATGTGAGCATTGTAATGAAACGAGGCAAAACCACTGCGGGGTGTGGGCGGAGTCTCTGCAACAGCCTTCACTGTGGGAGAAACAATACGCACAACTAAACTGTGCTTTTTGTACAATTTTTTTTAATAATTCACCGTAGAGTACAGTACAGAGATGTCCAGCAGGGGGCAGGGCTCTCTGTCTGCTGACATCAGCATGCCTGTATTTTTAGTTTTATTTTTAAATCGCATTTCAATTTCTTCGTATTTTTTCTTATTTAAGACAGTTCTCGGACCTGTGGAGCTGTTGATGTGGAGGTCAGTGTGCTTTACAGAAAATCTGACCGCATCCACATGTCTTCAACCAGAGTGTTCCGTCACGTCTCTAAGTCTGTCCCTTAACTCCTTTAGAACCCAGCTGTTCTGTAAAGAACCTGTGTGTGAGATGTGGTGAAGAGGAACCGAGGAGAAGTTATAGAGGACAGAAGTGTGCGAATATGCACATGGACATGACACAGTGCATGCTGGGAAAATCTGATGTCAGATATTTTATGGACCTCACACCTAAAGGGCTTCCTGTGGAGATGAGTGATTTTCCTCGTCTCACATCAGACCACACCCACCACACTGACCACACCCACCACACTGACATTTTTACTTCACTCTGAGCTCGACTCACTGATCTGAGCTCGCTCTCTCACACACACACACATCTTTATGTTTAAACAGTTTCAGTGTTGAATCACTTGTTTGCATTTGGGTCTTGGAACACAGACAGACGAATGAGAAGGACGTGTGAAGTGCCAATTAACCCTGACGGGTCGGAGTTAGGGTGAAAGGTCGTGACCTTTTCGATTCTGAGCAATACTCACTGATCCACACAGATGAGAGAGCAATAGCAAGACTTCACTTTCAGAAAGCTGATTTGTCAGAACAATTTAAACAAAAAAAAAAAACACGTGCAAGTGGAACTCTTTTAGTACTGCATTTTTTTGTGATAGCATTTTATATTGTAAATCTTTTAGACGACATAGGAAACAGCATTTTTGAATATTTTGCAAAGCTGTTCTTAATGCTGTGTTTGGTTTAATCCTGAAACGAATCCTGATCTCAGCTTATACAAGACAAAAAGAGAAAGCCTGAGTGAGTCCATCGCCGTTTCAGTGAGTACAGCACCGAGCTGCTGATTAACCTCTCAAACTCCAGCAGTCAAGCTGAAAGTCTTAGAGACATTTTGTTTTTTCGTGCACAGCTCTGTATGTACACAAAAAGTGAATGTTGTACTGTGTGAAATTCCTGCATGAAATCACTCCCTTGCTGATTTTTATTCTGGATGTAAATCATCGTGGTTCTGAAGCTCTACATGAATGAATTTAAGGCCAAATTTACTTCATCAGTGTGTGCATTAAAATACAGACTTAAACACTGATGCTTGTCGTATCTGTAGTGAAGCCAATTTAATGCATTTGGTTTTCTGATTTTAATTTAGACTGGCAGGACAGCACGTCATTGACGACCCGACGCAGTAATTCGGTAAACAGAGTCCATAGCAGCGTTGCTGTTCTCCTCCTCCTCCGTCTGCTGGAGGAGTGAATAATTATGTCCTGTTGTACTTTATAAGCGCTGTGGTTTTTCCTCATGAACGACTTCAATAAAGGCCCCGCAATCATCATGTTTTATCGCCACCAGTGAAATCTTCAAAAATAATCATGACCATCTGGAAATCAAATTAAAATCTGATTATTTTTGTTGCATAAAAATAACAACTGGTCTTTATGGACTGTCCCGTGTTCATCTATTTATTTAGCGCTTTAGACTTTTTCTTTTAACGTTTATTGATGACTAATGAAACTGTAAATATTTCTGAGTTTACTCACGGCATTACTGACCTTTTAGTTTATAAAGACCAGCAATAAATCCCATCACAGCAGCGGTTTTTAAATGGATAGCGAATTTAAAGGTTTCTCTGGAAGCAGCTACGTGAAGCTGATCGCTATGCATTTATTCTACATTCCAGATTTTGTACATAATTTTAGGTTTCATGTTATCCTGTGGAAACAAAAAATAAATAAACAAATGGTCTTTTAGAAATTGTGTGTGTTTTGGTGTGGAACTGCACTACACTAGTGCATCTCAAAAAATTAGAATACCATGAAAAAGTTCCTTTTTTTCATAATTTAATTCAAAAAGGTAAACTTTAATATATTCTATATTCATTACATGTAAAGTGAAATATTTAAAGCCTTGTTTGTTTTAATTTTGATGATTATGGCTTATAGCTCATGAAAATCAGAAATCCAGTATCTCAAATTATTAGAATATTCCCTAAGATCAATTAAAAAAAGGATTTACAATACAGAAATGTCCAACTTCTGAAAAGTAGATTCATTTATACACTCAATACTTGGTTGGGGCTCCTTTACCATGAATTACTGCATCAATGCGGTGTGGCATGGAGGTGATCAGTCTGTGGCACTGCTGAGGTGTTACTGAAGCCCAGGTTGCTTTGATAGTGGCCTTCAGCGTATCTGTATTTTTGGGTCGGGTGTTTCTCATCTTCCTCTTGACAATACCCCATAGATTCTCTATGGGGTTCAGGTCAGGCAAGTTGGCTGGCCAATCAAACACAGTAATATCATGGTCAGCAAACCATTTGGTAGTAGTTTTGGCACTGTGGGTAGGTGCCAAGTCCTGCTGGAAAAGGAAATCAGCATCTCCAAAAAGCTCGTCAGCAGATGGAAGCATGAAGTGCTCTAAAATCTCCTGGTAGATGGCTGTGTTGACTTTGGACTTGATAAAATACAGTGGACCAACACCAGCAGATGACATGGCAACCCAAATCATCACAGACTGTGGAAACTTCACACTGGGCTTCAAACACCTTGGATTCTGTGCCTCTCCACTCTTCCTCCAGACTCTAGAACTGTGATTTCCAAATTAAATGCAAAATGTACTTTCATCTGAAAAGAGGACTTTGGACCACTGAGCAACAGTCCATTTCTTTCTCTCCTTAGCCCAGATAAGACACTTCTGACATTGTCTCTGGCTCAGGAGTAGCTTGATATTAGGAATGCGAAAGTTGTATCCCCTTTCTTGAAGATGTCTGTTCGTGATGGGTCTTGATACACTGACACCAGCCTCAGTCCACTGCTTGTGAAGCTCTCCCAAGTTCTTGAATCAACTTTTCTTGACAATCCTCTCAAGACTGCGGCCATCCCTGTCGCTTGTGCACCTTTTCCAGCCACCCTTTTCAGCAATGACCTTTTGTGGCTTACCCTCCTTGTGGAGGGCATCAGTGATCATCTTCTGGACAACAGTCAAGTCAGCAGTCTTCCCCATGATTGTGGTTGTGTGTACTGAACTAGACCGAGAGATACACTGTGTTCATACTGTTTTACTCAAACTCGAAATGAAATATTCTAATATTTTGAGATGGTTTTTTTTGTGTTTTTGTACTGTATGCCATACTGATTAAAATAGAAAAATGCTTGAAACAGTTTGTGTGATGAGTATAATATATAACATTTTCACTTTCTTAAATAACTGATGGAAAATATTGAACTTTTTCACAATATTCTAATTTTTTGAGATGCACTAGTATGTGTGAAATATTAACACTGATGATTCTGATTTAAATGGTTGTCTAATATTTTAGGATTTTTTTTTTCTAAATTCAGATTTTTCCAGACCTTTTCAGTACTTTTGTATTTAAAATTATGAGCCGGGGCTACGTTTGACCCTATTGTGATGTCACAGTTGTGTATCTTTACACAAACCTTTCCCAGGTCTGGGTTGGACATTGTCTTTCCTGTAATATCAGAACCAGCAGGTAAAACTGCACCAGGCTGCGTAACCGGCGTCACTGAGCACTACAGCTGAACATGGATTCAGTCCAATGTGTTCTAAAAGTGAACATTTTCCAAGATGAAGCCCTTTATGATCAGGAAGCGCTGTCACTTCCTCATGAGGCCAGAGGTCTGAGGCTCCCTCAGTAGCAGGTTGATCAGCGAGCTTTAACAGAAGCCAGAACTTCACCATCGACTAAGAACAGGGAGTGAAGGTACAGGTAGGCAGACAGGAAGAAAAAAGAACGATGTTTCTGTTTATCAGAAGAGCTGAGGTCAGTTTCAGGATTAATAAGTGATCCTGCGCTACAGGATGCTGTGATGTGAAGAAGTGTTGAGCTTTACACCTTATTTGTGTGTTGTGGCTTCAGTAAACTACAGTTCTGATGTTACGGGTTAGATAGAAGAGCAATGTCAGTAAATTATTTCCTTTATTATTAAAAGTAATACAACCAAATTATTCTGAACGCTGTTTAAAACTGGGGGTACTGGGATGCTTTTCTGCTCACCATGGGTGTACAGAGTGGTTCTTTGAGTTATTGTAGCCTTTATGACTGTAGATCAGCTGTAGAAGTAAAACCCATGATTCTGTTTATCAGATCAGGAACTGAACTGGAGCTCAACCATCCCGCTCGAACAGCATACCTCTCTCTCTCTCTCTCTCTCACACCCCGGACTGAGTGAGGGATGATTAAAGCCGAGAGATTTCTGCTCATCACTGTTGACTCACTCCTATTGTTCTTATTCAGGTCACATGGATGAGATTTCAGATGTAAGGAGTATCGAGTTTCTTCATCAACCTAACAGACAGGAAACGGATTTAAACTCTTAATTATTTAACCCGGGGTTTAAACACAGCTACAGTCAGGTCTGATTTAATTATTAGTGACTTTTAATCTTTATTTGAACTGTTTGACTCGAATGATCTGCAGTGCTCTGCTTTGTTGCCTGTCCACAGCTTTCAGTGGTCGTCCAGGGGCTCCAGGGTGTTTAGGGTCGCAGCCCCCAAGCTATGGGATTCTCTCCGTCAGTGTCCTCGGGTTTGTACATCTCCCCAAACTCACCTCTCTCTCTCTCTCTCTCTCTCTCCTCCTCTTATTCCCTCTCCTGATCACTGAATGTTTCTGTGTGTCAGTGCAGTGACGTCACTCTGTGTCGGTGAAAAGCGCGATATTGGAGTCACGCCCCGACCCTCAGGGAGCTCGCGCGCTCACATTATTCACCGCCGCCCAGTCACGTGTCTTGATTCGAGTCCGCGCGCGAGGCCTGCTGGCAGTGCGAGTCACAGCTGCTTATAAAACCGGAAGTGACGCTAGGGACAAAAGCCATGCGTGCGTCATAAGCTTGTAGTTTCATACTCGCCGGAAGTGACGTATAGTGCAGTTTTACCGTAAGATCTGCTCTAAGACTGAAATAAAGGAAACAGGCAGAAGTAAAATTGACCTGATATCTATAACTAAACACATCACATCAAATACACTCTTTAGAACATTTAAAACCCTTCAGGGTTCTTCAGCTGTTCCTCTGAGGGAACCATTAAGGTCTCTAGAGTAAAACCCTACAACAAAAATAACGTGTTTCCGAGGACTAAGAACCCTGAATTATCCAGTGAACACCAGAAGAACCACTGAAAAACCTTTTTTCTAAAATTGTACCAAATACCAAGAAGCTGAACGTTACACATTCTATATATTAATAAAAGGGGTTCTTTGTTAAAGAATAAAGGGTTCATTGTATAATTGTAGGCAGCACGGTGGTGTAGTGGTTATCACTGTCACCTCACAGCAAGAAGGTCCGGGTTCGAGCCCCGTGGCCGGCGAGGGCCTTTCTGTGCGGAGTTTGCATGTTCTCCCCGTGTCCGCGTGGGTTTCCTCCGGGTGCTCCGGTTTCCCCCACAGTCCAAAGACATGCAGGTTAGGTTAACTGGTGACTCTAAATTGACCGTAGGTGTGAATGTGAGTGTGAATGGTTGTCTGTGTCTATGTGTCAGCCCTGTGATGACCTGGCGACTTGTCCAGGGTGAACCCCGCCTTTCGCCCGTAGTCAGCTGGGATAGGATCCAGCTCGCCTGCGACCCTGTAGAACAGGATAAAGCGGCTACAGATAATGAGATGAGATGAGATGAGATTTTGGTTGATGTGGTGCTTCTAGAGCACAGACATTTACTTTTGATTCATGTATGTTAGGTGTTGTTTGAAAGAGGAATATTTTTAATATATCGAGTTGAATCTATTTTGGTCCTTTTATAGGTCACATATGACTGCGCGTGCACAGTGTACAGGGCCTCCAGAAATTCCTGGAACCCTCTGAGAACTCAGATGATCCGCTGCTGACATGTGAGAGTACACGGGGTCCACTGCGCGCGCGCACAACACAACACACGGCCGCATTGTGCAACCTGTTGTTGTTGAGATGTAGTGAGATGTTGTTGTGAGATGTTGTTGTGAGATGTAGTGAGATGTTGTTGTGAGATGTAGTGAGATGTTGTTGTGAGATGTTGTTGTGAGATGTAGTGAGATGTAGTTGTGAGATGTTGTGATGAGATCAGAGTAATTTTTTTTCCCTTCCGTATCGCTGGAGAGACACCGACTACCCGAACCAAATTCCTTGTGCGTGTGTGTCAACAGATTCGGCCAGTAAACCTGGTTCTGGTTTTAATTCTGAACCCTTGGCGTGGCTCCAGAACCGCGCGGTGATGTGGGTCACGCTGTGGAGCAACTCTGCTGCTGTTCTGTACAGAAAAACTTGTTCGGTTTAGGTACCGCCCCCTCGACACAGCACAATTTGATTTATTTTATTTGGCAATAAAAATACATGCACATAAAATACATAAAACAGACATTGCCGAGGAGAGCACAATAAAGCATAAAACATATTTACATTGTGGGCCTCAGCATCATCCACCCAATCATCGCCCGGTCCTCAGCATCATCCACCCAATCATCGCCCAGTTTCTGTATGTGTCGTAACCACGCCCCGCCTTTTCACTAAAGAAAGCTACACACCGCTCGCGACGGGAAACAGTCCGGCTGCGCGCGGTGGAGACACACGGGCTCGCTGTAGAGCGCGCGCGAGTTTATTCATTTAATTAATAAAAGGAAACACACAACAGCTTTCTTCAATATTGACGCATTCCTCATTAAAGGTAAATCCGAGCTGTTTTTAAGAGTTTTATTAGTTAGTATGTAATTATGTATACACCTGAGAGATTCCTGTTAGCCGAGTTAGCTTTACCGTTAGCTACACTACATTTCGACACTTTGTCATTCCAATTTCAAATCGCTTCAAATAACGAGTTTGTTAAGGAAAAAATGTGAAGTTGAGTATTATTGAAACGATTTCCAGGGGGGGAAAACGTAGTTAAGTTAAAATTAGCCATGACTAGTTCCTCATTCGGGTAACCAAATATGGTAAAGCTAATCACACTAACGCTAACTAGCTGTTTAAAATTCTCTCTTAGTGGAATTTTTTTTTTGCTTCAGCTGCTGGTAAAAATATCACAACTTAATGTTAGTCATTTTACCCGTTTCAGGCGTTATTTAGGGAGAATTTTTACCTCTGGAGTAATGAAGGAAGCTAACGCTGCTAACCGCAGTCTTTTATAAAGGACCGCGGTCTCGCGCAGGCCCTAACGCTTACAAAGATTGTTTAATAATATATAAACTAAATATATTCGGGTTTTAATGTTGATATGCCAAGTTAATATTTAAGAGTTTATTTAAACAGCTTGAGCGTTAGCAGGTTTAGCGTCGAGCGTCGTTAATCATCTTTCCTGTGGTGATATTTTCCTCTAAACGCTCCGTCTTGTGTAAATTATTAATAATCTGGTTTTAGAAACTACACTAATCTACAGTTCTTGTTGCTGTTAGTTTATTCTTGTTTGAGTTTTTTGAGTGAGACTGAGACGTTTTCCACAAAACAGGAAGCGTCTGGAACAAAGGAAGGCACGCGCGGCTCCAGCGCGGCGCGTTTACACAATAAACTCCCACCGTTCCATTATTATTGACCCGCGGAGCTGCTGCCGCCCGCGCGCGCTGCTCAGCTCGGGGCTCTCCGGGCTGTGTGCTGGAGCGCGCGCGCTTAGCTGTTAGCTGTGATTAGCATGACTCAGTGGATTTAAAGAGGCTCGGGCCTGCGCGGGGTTGCCATGTTTAAATAAAATGCACCTCACGCGCACGAGGAGGTTTATAATAAACTCATTTTGTCCGAGTTTCAGATTCAATTACCTACAATCTGATAAAACAGGGGTTAATCCGGACAGCAATCTGGCAACCCGACTTGCACATCGTGTACAAAAAAATGAACAAAATAAATCACCAAACATCATACAGAATTACCTTATAGAGAAGACACATGCAGATGAGAGCAACTTAACATGACTATATTGAGGGTTTTTTTTTTTTACATATAAAAGCTAAAGTCTTTAAGCATAAGTCATTATAAATATTTACTCGTAAAAAAATCTTTATCTGCCCGGTGGTCCATTTGTGATGAAACTCTGGTCATTAAGGCGCTGACTGTAAACTGAGTTCCCCGAAACTGAACGAGTGAGTGTTTAATACACCTGTATTTGGAGTTATTGAGGTTGTTTAATGTTGTTTATATTGCTGTTAATGCAGTACAGTATTGTCCAGTTTCTTTTGTTAATTCAGTTGGCTGAATCCGTGCGTTTAAAGTCTGTTTACTGATGTGGCTTTAATGTCTCACACACTGAGGTTTATGTCGAAACAGTTTTGAGTTCATGATGTTTGTGCTCGAGGGTTCTGTTGGTGTGCTGTCAGATTACTCTACTGTAACTCACTCATCAGTGCCTTTTTGGGATTTATCCAAGTAAACGTCAGGGTTGTGTTAAATGAAGGAGACACATGCCCCTGATGTAATAAGTCAAGATGGGGCATCAGCCAGGATATAAATAGCTCCAGTCAGGACACATGCTGATGGTTAGAGAGGGGCGTGTCATGTTGCACCCTTGTGACAGGTGAAATCTGAGCTCTTCATGCTGGTGGGTGTTTGATTTGCTCGAGGTGGGTTTGTTTGGGGAAACCCCATTCTGTCTCCTTTGTGAAAATGATTGTGTAAATACAGTGGAGTTAAAATGGCTGCACTTCCTGTTTACTAATGCATTTCTTTCCACATACAAATCTATCACATCATACAGAAAATCTCATCTCTCTGAACACAATGCTGTTTTTTTTTTTTTTAAATATAATGAGGAAACTACCTGGTAACATCACTGCACCTTTACCTTCATTTAAATATGAATAATTGAGAACTACCCTAATGTATCAGCCTTGCTCTTGTTCAAGAACATTAGTCATGTTCACTTGCCTATCAAGCAAGTTCTGTGGATAAATGGTTATTGTTGGGCAGTTGGTCCAAAAGCTGTGCAAGTTGTACAGTGACATCACAAACTGTCATACAAAACTCCACCCCATCTTATACAGAATGTTTTTCTTCCCTGTGCAGGTTTTAGTCACATTAGTGGACAAATGAGCAATGTTAACCTGAGCTCTTCCATGCTGAGCTAGAACTGTTCTAGAGCCAGTTCCTGTTTTTGAACGAGTGGTGTAAATGCAGGGAATGTGTCTCGCTCTGCTTTGATTCTCAGATGTACAGAATGTTCCAGACTGTCTGGCCAACTGTTCTCGTGTCTTTGTTATACACATTATCCTGACAGTAGGAGATGCTGAAATGGGTTCTGATCTGTTCTTCTTAAACAGGTAGTGATGGACAGGTGGATTAGTGTGCGCATGTGTGGTTCAGTGCCAGGTTTGCTGTGAAACGCACCTCATGATGGGTTTTTAGTCTGGCCCTTTCAATGAATCTCCTGTTTGTCCTCAGCTGGATCAGTATGTTGAACACTCCTGTGTTCAGTTCTGATGTGCGTGTGTGTGTGGTGTTCTCAGACTGAGCCATGGCCCAGGAGACCAACCAGAGCCCCGTGCCCATGCTCTGCACCACTGGCTGTGGGTTCTATGGGAACCCCAGGACTAATGGCATGTGTTCAGTGTGTTATAAAGAACACCTCTCCAGACAGAACAGTGGTGGTGTGAGTCCTCTCAGCAACATGGGTGAGATCCTCATTCCTGTCATTTCATTCAGTTCACTGAGAAACTCCTGGATCTGTAACAGTGTTTGTTTCATCAGCCTCTCCCCCCTTCCTCAGGTGACTGTACAGGTAGCTTTCATGATTGATGCAGTGGCTTAACTGATGGGGATTTCGTTGCTTTTCAGGTTCTAGCAGTGTAACCAGTAGTCCCACATCGGAGGCGTCTGCGATCCATATCATTGAGGCCAGTTTAAACAATTCTGTGAGCGAAGCAGAGTCGCCCAGCGGGAGCGCTGCATCACTTCCTGTTACACAGCAGATGACTGAGATGAGCCTTTCTTGTGAAGAGGAAGTGGCAGTGCCTAAAGTAGAACTTCCTGAACCTGGTTAGTGTTCAAGACCAGTTGACAATGTTTTGAGAGTGAAAGGGATGGTTTCTCCAAAAAGGTGCCTGGTAACTTAAATTCTTAATGGGTGTGTAAGGATACACTGTGAAGTGATGCAACAAAAACTAGATGTGCATCATGGGAGTGTGAGATTCACACTGTACATCAACCTGCTGTTCATTTAAGTATCGAATGCAGTTGTGCTTTTGGCACTCCAAAGGTCCCAATCTGTCTGACCCATAAAGTATTGAGAGCTCGGAGTGATCGCTGTGGATCACAGCTCGCATGCTGTATTTGGTTATAATGCAGCTCTTCAGTAGCTTTCAAATGACACCAGCAGCATTGAAGCTCTAATTCTGGTGCCATTCCAGAGCTGGTTGTTTGAATCCATCAATGAGTTTCCCCTGGATCAGGGACTTGTTCAAACTTTCCAGAAAATAGTTTTATGATATTAGACCTCTGTTCATGGTGCTTTTTTCTGGTTTATTTTTATATAGATGAAGGTGCACATTGTTTATCATATAGAAATAAGTGAGTGGTCATTGATGCAAAATTTTGCTCAAAATATTGAGAATCAAAGCAAGTGTTGTGAATTGAATTGTGACCAGTGTAGTGTTTAAACCCAGAGTTCATAAAAACCCTAACCCAGTAGTTACTAAATACTAGTCCTTCTTGCCCCGCCCCCTTCAGAAAGATAAATGAGCTTTTCTATGGTGAGTGTTTTAAAGTTCAGTTTGTTCATGAGAGATTTGAGTGTGGGAATGACAGAACAGTAGTGGGTTTGATGTAAAGGTTTTTTTTTTTTTTTTAAGAAATACACCCTGTCCTCACCCTGCTTTGACATGATCATCATTTAATGTCTGCTTTGCTTCCTTAGTTGTAACTCAGCCCACAGCTGCTTCTTCCTCTTCGGTGAACACTGCTGTCAGTGCTGAGACCAAAACCCCTGATGCCCCCAAACCCAAGAAAAACAGATGCTTCATGTGCCGTAAGAAGGTTGGCCTTACAGGTGAGACGTGCCTCCACGTATCATAAATGCAGTTACACGTTTTAAAGGTGTGGTGGTGATTTAATGTTCCTGGTGTTGTGCTCAGGGTTTGACTGTCGCTGTGGAAACCTCTTCTGTGGACTTCACCGTTACTCAGACAAGCACAACTGCCCCTATGACTACAAAGCCGAGGCCGCGGCTAAGATCCGCAAAGAGAACCCTGTGGTGGTGGCTGACAAGATCCAGAGAATATAGATCACTGCTCTTCTCTTTGGCTTTGACCCTCATTTCCAGGAGAGATGTGATTGTTTTAAAAAAAAAAAAAAGGACTCGCACTTGACCTGCGATCTAAAGGACTATTTTTATTTTTAATGACCTTGATCTTGTTTTTCAGCTGATGCATGAGTGGAGGTGGTCTGGGTTTTTGTCTTTGGTGTATGATTGAGTTAGAAAGCAGGGGGTGGGGATTAAATCGCATCTCGGGGGTGGGGTGTTGTGTTAAAGGCAGTCTGTCTTGTGTCTTCGTGTGGAGGATGGACTGTGGGACTTCACACGACTGTTACGGCTCTGACTCGAGTGCATGGCTGGCTCATGTAGCACAACACAATGGACACCCTGACCTTTCTTCCTCCTCCTAGTTTAGAGTTCACTTCCCCTCATGGCATGACTCCCAAAACTCTAGCGGTAGCCTTCACAGCATTAGTGTGGTTTATTCACCCATGCCTTGGCCTGTCCTTCCCTTATTTATTATTTCCTTCCCCTTGATTAGTTTTAGTGAAGCACAGACAGATTTAAATGTGAGTTTTGTGTTCAGACCCTCACCGGGGTTGTAGTTGGAGGCAGGGTTAAAGGGTGATCTGCATGGCTAGTGAAATGACTACTAAAGTACATTAGGATTTTAACAGCTACATGCTCATAGGCCTTGGGTTTAAGTTGATAATTAATCTGTACTGAATGTTGCTTTGATTGTGAGAGACATGGTGCTGAGTCATGCAGTGTTCCCAGTGTGGTGTGAAGGGATGTGTGTGTATTGGCATTTGTTCTGCGGTTTGTACAAGTGAACCCCTTATATTTATTATGTATTGCGTATCTAATCTTGTTACCCAACATTACAAAACTATCATGTAAATAAAATTATGTACAGAGGTCTAAGAACTGTTGCAGTGAGTTTCAGCAAAACGTGCTCCAGTTTGGTAGCTGATCTGGTTCAGGGAATAATGCAGTTAAAGTGACCAGTTTAGTGTTAACATATATTTGATTTTTCTGAATATGTAACCTTTTTTTACTTGGATCATATCTGCAGACTGACACTGCGCTGAGGAAAGGTAAAGAACATTCTACATGCATTATTTCACCATCACAACTTTTATTCTTTAGGAACTGTTAAAAGTGTACAAAAGTCCATGTGTACAATGTAATTATATAAATGTGTTAGAGCAGGCACTGGGATGTATCGCATGTGTAAACAGACTGTTATTGGTTGCTCCGCTGTTTAACTCGTCTGATGAAGGCCTTCTCGTTCCACTTATTAGGCGGAAGCATGTGGGGGCCGTTATGGACGCAAAGAACAGTCATTTCGTCTGCGTATTTCAAATTCTGAAGGAGCTACACACATTATACACACAGTTGTTAGTGTTTCTCTCCCCCTCTCTTGCATGTAACAAAGTACAACACCAGCTCGTGTCTACACTATACTTCACAACATGCTAATGAAACTCAGTCTTATCTTCCCTAAACACAGTTAACAAATTCATTCTCTGTTCGTACTGGGCTTCTGACTAGAGGGTGCATTTAAGTTGTGTAATACTGCACTCAAACTACCCTTACTCCGTATATATTACTCAGCTCAGGACTGTTAGAATAAGTACACTGCTGTGATGGCCCTGCTACACCATGTGATCACCAGATTTTTTTTTTTTAAAGGCAGATTCTACCGTAACTGGATCCATAACCTCTTGTCCTTTTTTTCAGTGAGGTAATATTTTCAAGATTGAAAATATGGTCTTCTAAAACAGCACGTCATTTAAAAATACACTGAGTATATCAATAAAAGATTTTTAAAGAATAAAAAGTTATATTTCTTTGACACATGACAGACATAACTCCCATTTTAAAAATCACTTTCATTATCCCTGTTACTATCTTCAGTGAATTTCTGTCAGATGACCTGACGATAGACTCGGCCATTATGGATTTTTGGTAGTTATCGTGTGGAAGCAGGCTTTATAATTTTTGGGTTGAAATAGATTAACAGCGAAAAAACTATTTTGTTCATGAGAGAAGCCCATAGTTATTTTTAAAAAATGCTATCGTCAGGTGCATTAGACTGACGATAGCAAAATTCAAGCCCTCACCACGCCCACTGACGCAAAGAGGAAATTCTACTGCGCATGATTTTTGTGACAGCAGACATTTACTTCCGGGCAAGACTTGGAGTTCTGACAGCTAGATTTCATCAAATAAATCAAGGTATGATTTTCAGTCAGCTATCCTGACGATAGAAACATTGAGAATATATTTGTGCATTCATATTTTTCTGGAGGAAAACTATCGCAAGCTGAGATAAATCAGAGCCACTTGCGACCCTTTCAGCCGACAGGCCATTTCAATGTGTTATTTCCCCACGAAAGTGACACAGTCGTCACTGTTCTGACAATTATTGTTTATTTCAATATTTTATTTGGTTCTAGTGATGAGGTATTTAAATTTGTCAGATTAGTAATGTAAGAAACAGTTTTGTTGCTATTGTCATCTAGAGTGTCTGTCAGATTTTGATGATAGAAACCGATGTGTTTCTATTGTCATTTAGCATGTCTGTCATGTCAGGCTTTTATTAATTAGTTACCAGGACGACTGTCCTAAAATTTACTGTGAATGTCCAAGACCCCAAATGCTACTAGAAAAACTTAATAGAATGATCAAAATAATCAATTCAGCAATTTAAGGAGATGGGACTTAACTGGCCTCTGTTGTGGTAGAATCTGCCTTAATCTACAGTGCTCTACATTACACCACAGCATTAGAATGAAACTACTTTGAAGTTACTGTACCTTTGGTGTGATGAAGAAATACTGTGAGGTTTTGCCACTGCATGCAGTTTTCACTACAATGTCAAACACTCGCCTCTCGTTGGCCGGGTCCATGCCCTGTTTGTTTGGGGGGGAGAGAGAACAGCACTAGTGTATACATAGAAACGTTCTCCTGAAAGAAATGCATAGATTTTTTTTTTTTTAATACACTAGTGTTAAAGCAGGAGGCTGAAATATTATCCACAGAAGATTCCAATCATTTATCAGTTCACTAAGTGAGTCTCCACTTTGGCTTGAATGCATTCCCACAGATCTAATCCCTTTAAAGGTGGGGTATGAGATTTTGGAATAACGGTTCCCGCAAGCCATATTTTGAAACATGCCCCCCCCCCCGTCTCCACCCCTCCTCCCCCTTATAAAGCCTGAGAAAGTCAGCCTTTATAATGGGTGTCTATTGCGTTACACACCAGTAGAGAGCTTGGAAAAATAGCTCAAACTTTCTCATTTAAACTGTTTTCAGCCCTAATTTTCACTCCACACACACAATTTTCTCAAAAGTAGTCGCCACACTCGTCCTGATTCACACAATGTGTCCACCTACACAATAGGACTTGCGGTTTTTGAATGAGAAGCCTGAAAGTGAGGAGAGGACAGGCACTCAGCCCCATAGACTCCCATTATAAACTTGCCAGAAAAGTCACTCGTTTTTAACTTGCTCTAGTGACCTCATTTTTTACACTACAGACAAAAAAAATGACAATGTGTTCAGGAGAGCCTTGTGGCGCTCACTGTGAAAGTATTTTGTGAATATCTCCTTCCGTTTTCGTGTAAATCCCCGTTGTTTGGAGGGAGCGCACTGAGAAAATCCTGCGTGACACTGCTCGCAGCGCGTGGGTTGGGGGAGGGGCTGCTCTCTCTCTCTCACACACACAGAAGGGCCGGGCTGCTCGCGGGCTTCATTCTGATTGACGTGTCAGTATCCAATCATTTTGAGGTGGTACCTCGATATGATTGGATGGCGTTTTTCCTTTATTTTACACTGTAGACTGGATTAAAATATTTCATTTTTGGGTCAAACCTTCTATTGTACTGCTTGCAACATGGGTGTGAGGAGCTTTTCAAGCAATATGGTAAAAAATACTCCTGAAAAAAATCTCATACCCCACCTTTAACTGTGTGTGTGTGTGTGTGTTTAAAAGACCTGGTTGATCTCATCAACGACTCTGAAGGGGCAGCGATTGAGCTCCTGCAGGGCCATGAGGTACAGCATGGTGGAGACGCTGCGCTCGCCACCGCTCTGATGGTGAGGAGTGAGCTCATGCAGCTGAGTGCTGCTGCGGAACTTCACCCGGATACGGATCCCATATTTATCGTACTCCTCCTGCAACACACACACGACTTACCTTTAAATTTAATAATTAGCAATTTAACTTCAATAAATGGTACTATAGCAGTGCTTGAAAGTTTGTGAACCCTTTAGAATTTGATATGATCTAAAGCATCAACAGATTTTCACACAAAAGCAGACAAAGACTCTGATTAAACCCAGGAGACAGTTTGATTATATTCATTCAGAAATTCTAAAGGATTCTCAAATTTTCAAGCACTGCTGCTAACTACAGTTTGTTTTTATTTAGAATCGCAAGAGTCTGACGTGCAGTCACTGTGCGTGAGAGAATGTATAACTGACCTCGTTCTCAGAATGCAGGTCAACTTCTCCAGCACAGTTCATAGAGCGAAAGAAATCACTGAACTTCTCATTAATCTGATCCACCAACTGCTTCAGGGGAATCAACCAGCGCTCCTTCGCCTGGGAAAAAAAACAAAATGAAGTGTGTTATACAATCTCTAGCACCTGTATGAGGTGTTGAGGATGAGAACCGTGCCTCAGAGATGTTTTGTCTGTAAGTGTTCAGAGCTTTGGTCTTCTCGTCCAGCTCTTTCTCCATCTCCTTTATCTCCTTCTCTCTCTGGTTATACTCCTCCACCACCTGGTAACATCACAACAATCAGAAGATTACAGCTGGGTGTGTGGTGTAGGTACAGAGGTGTGTATCAGGACTGTAAAAAGTCTCACGAGCTGTGGTTTTTACTCGCGTGTGAGCGAGCGGTCTGAAGCTCCCAGGACAAAAATGGAGAGAATATCTCCTGTTGTCTCTGTGACGCTTTCACGCTCACGGCTGCTCTTATTCACGTGTTTTCCTTCACTGGATTAACGGTCGTGTTAATTCAGCTAAATTTAGCTGTACAGTACTTTTAGCAGTCACAAAGCAGTTTTGCAGAAGTTCAATACAGATTTAGATCCCTAATTATATTAATGTGTTTATTATAAACGCATTGCTACTGATTTTCACTCCTAAGCTCAGTGACTGATCATCCTTTTCACAAAGTTTGAATTTCGCTCGACACCAGTGCGCTGTTACGAGCTGATGTTCTGTAAAGATTTCACTGTTTTAATATTTTTCCGTATTATAGCCATCAAACTAAAGTGCATGCACTGCCACCTACAGGAGGAAAGTGGAAAGATGATACTTGATGTACCACTTCAATTTCACATTATTTTATTTAATTTTAACAGCTGGCTCTTTCAAGGGGCCAACTCGCTCTTCTCAGAATCCAGTTTGGTTTTTGTTTTACTTTGAAAATCAGGTGACCGCTACTCTGCTAGCTGTCTGTGCCACAAAACATCTGCAAATTCACTGTGATGTCACCGGATTGTTTTTCAAACAGAGGAATATCAATGGATGCAAAAATAGTGGTTCGCTACTTAGCGCACAGGCTTTTGGGAAGAGCGAGTTGCCCCTTTAACCCTTAGATATTCAAGTATGAAAACTCGGCACCTGTTTATACCCTCTCAGAACTTCCAGAACAATAAAGGTCAATTTCTAAACTGACCCAGAAAACATTTATATGATAAAATAGTGTTGTACTGACTGAACTGTAATGAGCTCAGGTGTGGGGGTGAGTGAGTGAAATACCCTAATGGTGATGATACACGGGGCAACTTTTTGGGCAATGTTGCTGGCAACAGGCAACTAGGTGAGACACAGGGCAACTTTTCAGGGCAACTAACAACAGTTAGCAACGGCAGTTTACAGTTAGCTAAAAAAAATTGATGTCTTAATTTTTGCTGTGACCATTTAATCAAGCTGTCTGTTGTTTTTTAGAGCTTTGGTGAGGTAAATTCCTCCATATAGAATATTAAAATAACAACTTACTGGCGTAAAACAGATGAGGAGTCTCTCCATCTCTTCACTCCACTGAGCGGCCGCCATATTTGTTTGAAATTTCTGATCCGAACCTCACCGGCGGTCACATGACTCGATACTCGCGTTCTGATTGGCTTATCTCAAAAAGTTGCCAGAGATTATCAAAACCATTCAGAAAGAAACAATGTTGCCCAATCTCAATAGAAAAGAGTCAAAACGCAATTGCCCAGCAACATTGCTCGGCAACATTGCCCAAAAAGTTGCCCCGTGTATCATCACCATAAAATGTGATGGCGGAGTGACATTATTCTAGAAATGTGCGTGTGTCGTACTCTTTCACTGAGGTCAGCGAACCCTTCTGCTCTGGCTTTCTCTTCATCCAACATGGCGTCGATTTCATCCAGAGTGTTGGGCAGCTCACTAAATGCCTGAGGGACGAGTTGAGCAGAAAAACGAGGGGAGTCATTAGAATCAGAAGTTTACTGCATCTATTTACCACAAATGTAGCTCTGCACAGGACCGATGAGGATAACGGGTCAGGTTATGTCTCTCAGTTCTGCATTAAGCACGTCTAAATCAGTCTCATTAAAAGGCAACACTTATCTCGTGATAATAATGGATTCATAACAGTTTTAAACAATTAATTATTTTATTTTTAAAAAGATGTGACACTGTGTGTGTGTGTGTGTTCTGACCGTGTGCAGTATCTCTGGTACTACAGTCTCTCCTGGGTTCATGTTACAGATCTCGCTGGCTCTCCTCATCAGCCTCTTACACGTCTCCAACAGACCCACCTTCCTGTGGTCCAGCTCGGTAAATGCTTGCTGTATATATAATTAAAAAACCCACACACGATAATGCAGCTAAAACCAACACAAAATGGAGGATTTCTTGTATTTCATGAGTAGTTGCATAAATTGTATTATTTTATTTCATTAGCATGGACTACAGTGTTTTTTTAATCATAAATTCAGTTTGGAATTTATAGGGTTTTTTTTTTTTTAAACAGTTTTCACATGGTACTTTATTTTAAAAGAAAAAAAAAAAATTAACCCCATGTTCTCAAACACATTCAAGTCAAAGCCACAAACAGCTTCTGAGTCATTTTTCCAAACTGCAGTTCAGCTCTTCTGATGAATTTCCACACCTGACTGGACAGAATCATAAATGAGCCACACTGTGTGACCTCTGACCTCTGCACTCCTGAGCTCAGCTGACCCCTCCCTGTAGTCAGACTCCAGTTTGGTCTTCTCAGCACTGAGCCCTGCTGTGTCCAGAGCCAAGTACACCTTCTCCATGCTCAGCCTGGCTCTGTGCTGCACACACACACACACTGTATTAAAACACTGCAGAGTGCAGGAGTGAACTGTGATACCTGCAGCTCACACTAACCTTCATAAAGTGCAGGAACTCCTCCACTATGGCCACCTTCTGCTCGTTTACATGAGAGATCCTGGCGTTTGCTTCATCCTCCGCTTTCTGAAGGTCAATTTCACCTTGCTGCATCTGCCTCAGACTGGGACAGGTGGGAGGGAGAGACACACACACACAACAGTGAACAGAGAAGAAGATAATGTACACAGTTAAAGAAGATCTTTGTGAATGGTAGATTAAACGCACGTTTTTTTGACCCGGGGTGTCCATGCAGTGCGTGTGTTTTTCACCTGTCCTGCTTGGTGCTGATCTTCTGCTCCAGTTGTCTTTTCTTGCCCTTCAGCTCTGACAGACGCTTCTTCTCAGCTCGGAGGTTGTTGTCACGGCGGTCCAGTCTGACCTGCTGCTCCTGATTAGCCGTCATGCGGGCGTCGACACTGTTGACCTGCTGCTGCGCTGCCTGGAGAAGTCAAAGGTTACTGTTAGGACGCCTCCCTGAACAAAAGATTACTTCAGATCAGCTTAAATTAAATTAGGACCTCTGACTGATCCTGGCATGAAATGGGTGTGTCCAAGGGGCACAAAAAGTACAATTTTTGTAAATAAAATGTAAAAAATAATAAAAGATGCAGGCGTTTTGCTCTTATTTTCTGTATGGAGTTGAAATCTTATAAAGAGTGTGTGGAACTGTGACTTAAATAAAAATACTGCACGTGTGAGTAAACAGTGAGATTCTTACAGATCTCTGTGGTGAGATCTCTGTGGTGAGATCTCTCCTTCAGGTGATGCACTGGGCATTTCTTCACCTGGCCTGTTGTGTTCCAGTATGATTAGGATCTGTTATCAGACAGGGCGGGACAGTGGTGCAGTGCATGGTGTTGTGACCCTGAGCTCAGGTCACCATCTGTGTGACGTTTCACACGTGCCCCCTGGGTCTGGGTGGGCTTCCCCCGACTCCCCATCTCCCAGTACATGCCAGTAGGTGGATCACGGAGTTCCAAACTGCCCACAGGTGTGAAGGAGTACAAGTGTATGCGGTGTACTGGCTTCCTCACCAGGACATTAATCCTGCTTCACAATCAGAGCTCCTAAGAGAGACTCCAGATCCACCCCACCCTGACCAGGAGAAAGCTCTCGCTGAATGAATGAAAGCTACTGGTGCTCTTTTCAAAGTGTTGTCTGGGTTACAGATTATTACAGAGAGCACTGGTAAGAGATTTAAGTCAGCGATGAGAACAAGCCTACGGGAACGTTCCTTGCGTGACTCTGACGTGTCTTACACTGAGCTGATGATCGAGCTGCTGCCTTTCGTCTGCGTCGATGGTCAGGCTGAGGAACTGAGAGGGCCGCAGGGCGGAGTTACTGGAGATGATCTTGTTGGAGTAAGTGGACTTCTTCACTGTGTACTTCTCCTCTGCAGTGTAGATTATCTTCAGCTGAGACTCCCTGATCACCTGACAGAGACACAGATCAACAAGGAGGTTCACTGTGAAGTAAAAAGGCTGTTCACGTTAGCATTTTAGGACTGGATTTGTATCAACAGTATTTCAAGCTTTAAGACTCACCATGAGTTACAACTATAGAAGCTGAGCATCAGTGCAATTTCAATTTTATCTTGAAAAGGAAAAAAAAAAAAAAACACCTGTCAAAGCCTCATTTCAGTACTACACTACCCAGAACGAAAACGCAAGAACCACCAAGCAGAGATCTTCATCCTCTCAGCTCTTTGTGGAGCATAACGTGAGACCAATCAGAGACGCTGCCATGTAACTACAAAACACGCGGTGTGTGAATTACACTGTGGGATTTACATCATGTTAGCTTTATAAACATGGAACATAACTCTGAAATCAGGCAGAAATGCCCTCGGATGGTCATAATATCGTAAGATAAATCAGGCAAAACAAATAAATACGCAACAATGATGAAACAATGATTCAAACTATTTTGTGTTTTATGCAGGTCAATTCAACGCATTGAACACTTAATGAATAATTTTCTTAAAAGACTGAGAATTTTTAAAGAATTTTTTTTTAATTTTTTTTTTTTTATTATTATTGGATAGGACAGTGTAGAGACAGGAAATGAGCGGGAGAGAGAGACGGGGAGGGACCGGGAAACGACCCCGGGCCGGAACCGAACCCAGGTCCCTGGACCCACGGCACGGCGCCCCATCCACCTGAGCCACGACGCCCCCGACACTAGACTGAGAATTTTTAAAGGAAACTCACTTCTAGAACCAAGACTGCTGAAAAAACATTCATCAAATTGCAGGATAATCAACTAAACAAACTTCTAAACGATTTTTCCTTTCTAAACCTTTACATCGTTTTCTTTGTTAAAAGCTTGTCTTACAGTTTCAACTAAAACCGTGTGTTTAGGGAGTTAAATAACAGAACCCGTGCGTTAATAAGAAGAACTAACCATTTCAATCATGTTCTTAGTTTTCTCCGTCCCCACAGGTATGTCATTAACTCTGTACTGATGGCACAGGTAACTCATCACCTCATCGGGGGCATCAAACAGCTCTCGCAGGTAGGAGAAGAATCCATAACGCCTGTAGACACACACACACTTTCATTTTTTGTGTAATTCATGTAAAGCGAGCAAAAAAGTAAATAATGTACGTTTTTTTCACAATATTTACTTATTTTAAAGCATTTTTTAAACCAATCTCTGAATAATTAAATTTCAATGCAGGGCTACAACATTTAGTCAACAAGATCAATTACATTATTTATAAAAATTCATCAATGTGGATTTCAGGTCATCTTTATTTATACAGCACGTTTAAAGGCAGGTGATGGCCAAAGTGCTGAATGATAAACTCAAGTAAATTCAAACAGTAATTAAATAAAATATAGACAAAATAAAATAATAAAAATCGTTTTAAAAGAAAACCAGAAGAATATACACATTAAAATGTCTAAACCACCTAAAAGAATAAATGTTTTGGATTGGATTTATGCAACAACAAGAACATGAAAAAAAGACAGATTTCGAGTTCGTCATGGAAAGTGCTGCCTGTGGTGAACATGCCACTGATGCCAGCGAGAGAAAGCTTCAATACTGTTCCTGATGGAACACCGTGCTATCACCTTTTTGTACCCAAAGAATGATCCAGGTGGTCGTCCAATCAATCATACTTCCCTCACCTGGACTTCCACTAGCTCAGCAACCGCATCTCTACAAACACATCCGAGCCTCTGATCCCGAGCCCTACAAGGACAGAACGTGCCCTAAACCAGATGTGCTGCCTCCAGATGGATCAGAGGATGAGGAGATACAGGTGCAGGCAGATAAAGGACAAGAAGCACAGAGTCGAGGTAATGTGGGCGAGGCCACAAAAGTGGGCACGGGTATGGCCATGACCATGGCAGAGGGGTCTTTTGTTGTTATACATGAATTATAAACCACATTTTCAAGGAACTTTAAAGCTTTGTAACTTTTCAACTGTAGACTGAAGGGAAAAACATGGAGGATACAAGGGGGAACATCTGTAAAAATAAAGTTAAAAAAAAAAAAAAAGTTACAATTTCCCCCAAATATGTTAATAACGTTCCTAAAAAGGTACAGTGAAAAAAATTTGGTGCACATATCTGGGAAACCATAATAAGTCGTCTTCTTTCAGCTGCTCCCATTCGGGGTCGCCACAGCAGATCTGTTCCACATATTTGATTTGGTGTAGGTTTTACACCAGATGCCCTTCCTGATGCAACCCTCTCCAACCTATCCGGGTTTGGGACTGGCACCAAGTACGCACTGGCTTGTGCGACACCAGTATTTTACCTAACCTACATAAATGTGCCAGGGCGGCACGGTGGTGTAGTGGTTAGCGCTGTCGCCTCACAGCAAGAAGGTCTGGGTTCGAGCCCCGGGGCCGGCGAGGGCCTTTCTGTGTGGAGTTTGCATGTTCTCCCCGTGTCCGCGTGGGTTTCCTCCGGGTGCTCCGGTTTCCCCCACAGTCCAAAGACATGCAGGTTAGGTTAACTGGTGACTCTAAATTGAGCGTAGGTGTGAATGTGAGTGTGAATGGTTGTCTGTGTCTATGTGTCAGCCCTGTGATGACCTGGCGACTTGTCCAGGGTGAACCCCGCCTTTCGCCCGTAGTCAGCTGGGATAGGATCCAGCTCGCCTGCGACCCTGTAGAACAGGATAAAGCGGCTACAGATAATGAGATGAGACATAAATGTGCCCAAAATCTCATTTTAGCATATTTTTTAAAATATGGTGTTGCTAAGGAGTTTATGTAGTAAATTTTACAAGCAGATTTGTCCATTTCTGACTTTTTGTAAAAAGTAAAATTTGACCATTTCAGATGCCCATATCTCAGTGGTGTATTGGTCAAACTTCTTGATTTAGGCATCTTTTTTTTTTTTAACTGGCCTTTCACAAAAAGACAACAAATCAATTTTTTTTAAAAACTGATCCATGTGACTGAGGTAAAACGGGACTGTGTGTTAGGCAACTCAAAAACATTCTCTTGAAATCTAAAAATATAAAATCAAAACATAGATCTAAAATGTAATGCTGTCAAAGTTAACGCGTTAATTTTGGCGATTAATTTTAAACATTCAATGCATTAAAAAAATTAATGCAATTAACGTGGTTTTGTTTACTTCCGGTGGCGGCTGACCCATAACCTTTGGTTACGTGTGCGGGAAAACCGGGCAGAAACAGCTTTCCTAACTAAAGGAGAGTCTATGGCAGAAAGATGGATAAGGGTGAACTTTTAGGGGGAAAGTTTCATTTTAAAAAGTTGCCTGACGGCTCGTTGGACAAAACTAAGGCAATTTGCAAAGCCGAATTTAATTACCACAGAAGTAACACGTCTTTAGCGCATCACCTCAAGGCAAAACACCCTGCTGAAATGACCTCCACTGAACCTCGCCAGTCTACACTACAGGAGTGTGGCACTCGTGGGCGAATAACGAAACCTGTAAGTGAAAAGTTAACCAATTCCTTGGTTACTTGGACAGTTAAAAACTGCTGCCCAGTTAGCACAGTAGAGGATGATGGACTGAGAGAAGTAATGCGTGTTGCATCGGGAGATACCTCTTATAATTTACCCTCGAGAGGAACCATCGTGTCAAGAATACACACTTTGTATGAGGATGAGAGGCCAAATGTCACAAGCTTGTCGGGCACTTTAAGCATAGTCCATCTAACGCTCAGGAATTAAATGAACAGCAAGTTGCACACGGACGTAAGCAAGAATCACTTGCTCAGGACGTTGCAACAAGATGGAATTCTACGCTGGAGATGGTAAAGAGGATCCAGAGAAACAAATCTCCACTGACCACTACCCTGGTGCAGCAAAAGAGCAAGGTTGCCATGTTGACTGACCAGGAGCTTGCCAAACTGCAAAAGCTGGAGGAACTACTTGAACCTTGCAGGCAAGTTATTTATTTATTGTTTCTCCTCCCTCTCTCTCCCCTTCTCTCTTTCACCTGTGTGTGTGTGTGTGTGCATGCACAGGTTCTCTGTGTTGCTAATAAAGATTTACTGAAAATGTTTAACACCTTGTGCTTTCCATTGCAGATATGTGCCTGAACTGCTGGGGGGAGAGCAGTACGTCTCCTGTTCAGTGGTCTTGCCAGCCTTATGCCACTTGTTCAGAGTTATGGAGCCCTCAGACGATGATCCAGTTTATGTTCTGAGGTTCAAGAAGGCCTTTACCACAGACCTAGCTCAACGGAAGGATAGCGCCAACCTCAAATGGCTGAAGATCACTACTGCCCTTGACCCTAGGTTTAAAGACCTTAAGTGCCTTCCAAAAGATGAAAGGCGTGAGGTATGGGCTTCAGTACATGATCTGATGATGAGAGAGACACGTGCACAACAACCACCTGCTAAGACAACAGAGGAGCCGTCACCAAAGAGGAGGAGGACGTCCATCTTGCTGGGTTCTTCTGATTCAGATACAGATGACGAGGAGGAGTCCATAGAGCATTGTCTGGATCGCTACAAAGCAGAGCCAAAAATGGACATGGAGGGGTGTCCACTACAATGGTGGTCAAAGAGAGAGGGAGCACATGCCAGGCTGGCACCCATTGCACACAAGTACCTGTCAACCCCTGCAACTACAGTGCCTTGTGAGAGGTTCTTCTCACTCTCAGGCCACATCATTCAAAAGAAGCGAGCTTCTTTGTCCCCCGATAACGTAAACAAGCTGGTCTGCCTCAGTAACTGGCTGAGTGTAAAGAAGGACTAAGTAAATTATGTCTATGGAGTGAAAAATGTTGAATGTTCGGAACTTTCAACAATATCTTTGCTCATTCTTTTTTGCATTTGCACTGTGCATATGTGCACCTTAAGCCATTAAAATGGTTTTTGAATTTAAATATACTTTCTCTGCTTACTCTACATTAATTTGATGATTTTACATAAATATTCAGTCTTAAGTAGAAAAATGCAATTAATTTGATAGATTAATCGTGATTAATTACAGAAATTTGTGCGATTAATTAGTTAATTTTTTTTAATCGATTGACAGTCCTACTAAAATGGTATTAAATATGTTAATTAACATTAGAGTTGAGCCGGATACTCGGCTGAAACGAGTATCCGGTACGGATAAAGCACTTTTGCTGAGTACGAGTATTATACGAGTAATACGAGTCAATATCTGTGCTCGGCCTGAATGAAAATCCTCACACAGCGTCACAGCACCCCTCCCCTACACACACCGCTTTGCTCACTCACACAGAGAACAGCTCGCTGTCTCTTTCCGTTAACGTTTCAGGTTTCTTCAGCTTCAAGTTTGTTTTTATTTCAGTTTGTACTTATAACCAGTAGAGTTCTGGTAAACGTGGGTTCGTTCAGACGTGGTGCTTGGTAGAAAGTGACTCGCGTTGCGTCTCTGCCTGTCGGAGATTTTTTTTCCTTTTTTTTAACCGTCAGTTAAAAACAGTTTTTTTTTACTTCATGCATCGAGTGTCTGACACTTTCTTGCTGTAATTCATGTAAAAATAAAGGTAGTAGTGGTATAAGTATTACAAATTAAGCTACACACACACACACACACGTCTCTCTCTCTGCCGGTCGTCGGAGTTTTTTTTTTAAAAACCGTCAGTTGGCTCTAAACAGTTTTATTTTACTTCACGCACTGAGTGTCTGACACTTTCTAGGTAGTAGTGGTATAAATAATATTACAAATTAAGCTACACACACACACACACACACACACACACACCTGGTGTGGAAATAAAAAAAATAAAGAACCAAAAAAAAATTAAAATAAATCACACTGATCATAAAAAAATTAAAAGTAAAAAAAAAGAAAGTTATGTTGAGTATGAAAACTCTTGTTCATTACATTTCATAATTGCAACCGCATGTGTTGTATTCATTGTTGCAAAACTTGTTCTGTAAATAGTTCGTTTGCTATCGAGATCAAAACTATTGATCTGAAGCTCAATGCTGATGCTGTCCTGTAAATAGTTTTCTAATCAGCAATAAATATAATTTCTGATCAACCCACATCAATTACACGCTTAAAATAACATACTGGTTAAAGCCCCGCCCATTTCAAGATAACCAGACCCACTTCCGGGTTAAATCCCGCCCACTTCCGGGTTAGGCCCCGCCCACCCCGAGTATGGCTACGGATAATTCATATGGTAAACAGATACAGATAATGCTGTACTCGCTCATCCCTAATTAACACCATCTATAAAATTATAGGACTCGTTAATATTCTAGTATGGGGAAGCCATGGCCTAATGGTTAAAAAAACAGCTTTGGGACCAAAAAGTTGCGGGCTTGATTCCCTGGACCAGTAGGAATGAGCAAGGCACTAGAGGTCTGCGCAGGACAGAATTTTCAGTCCCGCTCCCGCATTGTGCAGTCCCGCTCCCGCAAAGAATTATGATTTTCAGTCCCGCTCCCGCCTGCCATATTTTGTCCCGCTCCCGCCCGCAAATCCCGCCTGATGCAGATGTTCACGTTATTTCTCACGAAAGTTCCTGTCATTGGCTTGGGGAATTAAACATGCTGAGCTTAGCTGAGCTCTCCACTGACCGATCCTTCATTTACTGTAAGTTTATTGTTTAGACTCTGACATTCTGCTGACACATTCCAAGTTGAGCGCTGCATGCGCTCATGATTGACAGCTCTCGCTGTGATTGACAGCTCTTGCTTTGCGCACTCGCACTCCCACTTCCGAGTCTGTGACGTTATGATTCCAACCGCGATTTCATTCTCCTCTCATATGAAGTGCTGCGCAACCACAACCAGCTCCTCAGATTATACACCGTCTATTTCTCGCTTTAAATTGAACAATCTGTGCAATACACAGTCCGTTTTAATACTTTTTAATACTTAGGACTAATACTCTTGACTTTTTAACGGTAAATGTACCTCTTTTTAAAGCAGCACTTACTTCTGAAGCACTGTGAGCTTCACTAGAGGAGCTCTGCTCTTCTGCCATGATCAGAGATCTCAAACACGGAAGAGCGGAAAGGAATCGGAAACGTACGCGAGATTAGACCACATCCGCAAATTTAGGCATCTTAAAATGTTTTTATTAATGCCAAATAAAATATCCAGCAAAAATTATATACGATAGACAAATTAATAAATTTTATTTTAAACACGTTTTTAGTTAGCAGGACTGCAGCTTATCACCTCTCCCGCCCGCACCCGCATTGTGCACTCCCCCTCCTGCCCGCAATGAGCTTTCAAAATTTGTCCTGCGCGGCACTGCTTTGCGTCGGGTCCCGCGGGACTCCCGCGGGAGTGCAGGGCTCTACAAGGCACCTAACCCCCAACTGCCCTCCAGGCTGCTCTGGGTTTGCTGTATGTCACTCTGGATAAGAGCATCTGCTAAATGCCTGTAATGTAATGTAGTACAGTTTTTAAAGCAATTAGAGAACTCCAGTGTTTAGAGATATTTTATGGTTATTTAATAGTTTTAAGAAACATGTATGTTTTTAGTACATGAAAATTCATTAAAAGTTCAGAAAAAAAGTCACTAATAAGAATAAAATGGTCCTTACTTGAGGGAGTCGATGGGTCGTGACGGTGGTCGATTAGCACACGACTCTGCAGGAGCAATAACACTGTTCACTCGGAGTCTCTGTCGATCGCGGATCTGAGAGTAGAGACGATCCAACGTTTAAACACATTCCACTAAAGCACATACATCACCACCTACATCATCAGTCTCCGCCCTCACCTCTGACATGAATTTCTCCATATCCTGCTGCTTCTGGAACACAAAGGCTCTCAGGTCGTTTATAGAAACATGACACTCCAAGTATTTCGCGTGCCGCGAGTCCCGTACATTGATCTGCAAGAAGATATAACCAGATAAATGAAACAGGAAGGTCCTAACACACACTCCTGAGGTAGACACTTCACAGAGCAGTAAAACTCTTATTACCACCAGCATCATGGGCTCATACACATTTCCCTCAAAGAGATTGCGGTTCTTCCTGAGCCACAGCAGAGCTGTGTGGGTGTCACGGAACCGGTTACGCAGCATCTCCTCCTTCCTGTTCATCATGTCCTCCAAACTGCGCAGACGATTCTGCAGACCTGTGGAGGAGGAGAAGAAACAATCAGCATGTTTACTCAGACACACTGCTGAAATGGAAAGAGTAAAACACTCGGAGTTATGCCGTTATTTAAAAACCGTCAACAGAAGGGTGGTGTGATGGAGCGGAGTTACCACCCAGAGAAACTGATCATCTTCCTACAACAGCATGTTCAAGTGTTTTATTCCAATTATACCACAACTTACAATTCTCCATTTATTAAAGAACATTATATTTTTATCCTTGCATCATCATCATCTTCTGGCTGCTCCTGATTAGGGGTCGCCACAGCGGGTCTTTCGTCTCCATTGCTCCATGTCTTCCGCATCCTTCTCTACCGCACCTGTCACTTTCATGTCCTCTCTCACCACATCCATGTATCTCCTCTTTGGCCTTCCTCGTTTTCGTTTGCCTGGCAGCTCCATCCTCAACATTCTCCTTCCCACATGCTCTGCATCTCTTCTCAGGATGTGCCCGTACCATCTCAGCCTCATCTCATCTCTCTTAGCTTCATTCCCAAGCTCTCCACATGTGCTGTCCCTCTGATGCAGAGGCTCCAACTCTCCTGCCGTGGGCGGGAGATCTCCTACTTTAGGCAACATTTAGAAAATCCTCCCGACCTCCCGCTGACAACGTAAAAATCTCCCGCCCGCTCTTACTACACATGATTAGTTTAAAAAAAAAATACATAACTTGATACGTTTATGTTGAAGAAAATTAATAGTTGACTTTCTGCTTTTCGTGTGTCTGACATTGTATGGGTGGACTCGAGTGTGTACCCTGCGGTATATGCCGATTCCCTGGTTGGTACACCGATCGGCGTAACGGGGGGATTGGAGTGAATGCCGGAGGCCTGCACGCGCAGATCAAGTGCGCATATGAATTGAGCGGAATTCGGTCCGCCGCGGGGTCACACTGAGCCACCCAATGTCTTAGTAGTTACCGATAAAGCATACAGATGGCGCTATTAATGATACGCGCGAAAGAACAAGAAAACCTGCGACACTCAAACATTTTGTTTGTTTTTTTGCGTCTGCGTTTCATCTGCATTTATCGCCTGCTCGGCTTTAACTTTATGTTCTCTTGAATGAGATAATGAAACTAAGTTCCGTTGGTGGAAATGGCGAAAGCCAAACTACGAAGAAAAAAATATCAGAAAATCACCAAGATAAAGTTCGGATCGCCCGTCGCGATGGTCGCCAGGGACAAACGGCGGACTATTTTGGACGGCAGCAAGACGACCCTATATCTGACAAGGTTAGATCACCAGACCAGATGTTAGATTCTGACGAACATGTCTGACTTTTTTTGTCTGACTTTTACTAACTTAGAAACAGAATATTATTAGAAGAACATTATCATCAGAGGGTCTATGTCTGTGAAGATTCTCGGTCATCCAGGTCATAGTAAACTGTGGGTGGTAAAAGAGAGCAACTGGACTTGCTTGAAGATTCTTGAAGACGTCTCACCTCTCATCCGAAAGGCTTCTTCAGTTCTGTCTGACTAATAGGGAGTATCAGGTATTTATCCTGTCATGGATGAAAAGCAATCGTAAGGTGTTGTTGAGTCCTCCTGTTGGTGTGGGTCACTGGGGGCTGGGTGTGAACGGCCTCGAGAGTCTTTGGGGTGATCAATGGATTGCTGGTTCTCTCTGTCCTCCTGTGAGTCACTGAAAACAGCTGGGTTTTGGTGTGCATTCAGTTGTCTGGGAAGTGTGCCAAGGACTGCATTGTAGGTGGCTGATAAATGGTGTCTTAGACCCCCACCTCTGTTCAGTGATGGCCATTCCAGGTTGACAAAAATGGCTTCTTTAACTCCTCGCTCATACCAACGATCCTCTCTGGCTAAAATGCGTACGTTGCAATCCTGAAATGAGTGTCCTTTGTTGTTAAGATGAAGATAGACAGCAGAGTCCTGGCCTGAGGAACTGGCTCTCCTGTGTTGAGCCATGCGCCTGTGAAGCGGTTGTTTGGTCTCCCCAATATACGAGTCCGTGCATTCCTCACTGCACTGAATTGCATACACTACGTTGTCCTGTTCGTGTCTGGCTATTCTGTCCTTAGGGTGGACCAGTTTCTGCTTCAGGGTGTTACTGGGTCTGAAATGTACCGGAATGTTGTGTTTGTAGAAGATCCTCCTGAGTTTCTCAGATAGACCAGAAATGTAGGGAATGACAATGTTCTTGCATTTGTTTCTGTTATCCTCCTTGTCCGTTATGTTCCTTTTTCTGCTCTTGAAGAAAGCCCAGTTGGGATACCCGCAGTTCTGAAGAGCTTTCTTGATGTGATTCTGCTCCTTCTCTTTTCCCTCTACCGTTGTAGGATATTCTGAGCCCTGTGTTGCAAGGTCCTAATGACCCCCAATGTGTGTTCCAGTGGGTGGTGAGAGTCAAAGAGTAGGTACTGGTCTGTGTGTGGGTTTCCGGTAGACCTCGATGCTAAGGCTTCTGTCTTGTCTAATGTGTACATCACAATCCAAGAAGGCTAGATTATTCCCACTGACATCCTCCCGAGTGAAACTGATGTTGATATCCACTGCATTGATGTCAGTGTAGCCCTATTAGTCAGACAGAACTGAAGAAGCCTTTCGGATGAGAGGTGAAACGTCTTCAAGAATCTTCAAGTAAGTCCAGTTGCTCTCTTTTACCACCCACAATCAGAGGGTCTACCATTGGCAATTTATAACAGTCATTATTGACAACATTGGCTTTAGGCATATTAAAGTTTGGTCTATAGTCACTGGATTTATCTAGATCTGTTACTATTAATAAGATTTAATTAACACTAATAGTAGATTGAATCACGGTAATATCACTATTAGCAAAATGCCAGCGCATGGTAAAAATTACCATAATTTTCGACTTGGCACTATTAATGTGAGGACGGGGAAGTGTGAAAGTAAATTAGCTGACTGTGTTCTGCAGTTTAAGAACCTGTCCCATGATATCTCCTGCATGCAGGAGGTAAGGCAGAAAGGAAGTGGTGAGATCTGTTTTGACGATCCTATACTCAAAGGATGGCGTGTGATCTATAATGGCATGAAAACAGCCAAAGCGGGTGTTGCTATTGCTCTCGCCCCTCATGTCACTCTAGTAGATGTAAATCATGCAATCGAGGGACGTATGTGCATGGTACAAGTCAAAGTACATGGGATCAAGCTGTCCGTCTTTACCTGTTACTGTCCGACTGAAGAATATGCTGAAATCACCAAACAAGCATTCTACCAAACACTACATAAAGAGATACGCCAGACCAAAAAAGAACATCCATCATTCAAGGTTATCGTTGCTGGCGATTTCAACGCGACAATCGGGACGGACTGTGATCCGAGCAAATGGCAGAGTATTGGTCCATTCCATGACACCAATCCCACAAGCTATAATGGCGCAAGATTAATGGAAACAGCAGAGACCAACAACCTGTTCGTGTTAAACACGATGTTTGCCACAAAATCCCATGAGCACAGATGGTCATTTGCATCAAACCTGGGTTACAAACGAAGGCTAGATTACATCATGGCTGAGTGGTATATGAAACGAGTAACTAAGAACTGCAGGGTTTTCCCCGCACAGAGCCAGCCCTTCGAATCGGATCACCAGGTGGTCGTAATGCAGGCTAGTTTTCCAACAAAAAGGAAGGCAGAGCAAATCTTTTCGAATAAACCTCGATGTGAAGAGATGACCACTCTGTGCAGGCTAAATACAGCGCTAGACTTGATCAACTCATGCAGCAAAAACCGGACTCACAGAAAATGGATGACGTCTAGGAGTTTATTGTAGATACGATCAGACAAGCCTCCAAGGAGACAGTTCCCTCATTTGTTAAGAGCCAAATCCAAAAACCCTGGGTAAATCAAATCAAGAATACCAAGAGCTCCTGTTAAACCAACGCCATGAGAAAAACCCATATAAAAGAGTTTGATTCATAAAAATCAAACTCACCTTCGCGCCTACGGCGCTCAAACTTGTCTCCCTCCGAGCTACTCGCAGAGAGGGAGAATCTCCCTCTTTGCAATTTCCCAAGTTGGAGCCTCTGCTGATGTGCTCGTTCCTTATCCTGTCCAACCTTGTCACTCCCATCGCAAACCTTAACATCCTCGACTCCGCCACCTCCAACTTTGCCTCCTGTCTCTTCGTTAAGGGGACGGTCTCCAATCCATACATCACAGCTGCTCTCACTACTGTCTTATACATCTTACATTTCACTTCTGCTGGGACTTTCCCATCACAAATGACTCCCAAAATCCTTCTCCAACTGCTCCACCCTGCCTGCGCTCTCTTTCTCACCTCACTATCGCAGCCCCCATTTTCCTGCACAGTTGACCCCAGGGACTTGAATTCACCAACTTTCTTTACATCTACTCCTTGCATCTTCACTACACTCTCATCCCCATTCTCACTGATGCACATGTATTCTGTTTTGCTCCTGCTCACCTTCATTCCTCTTCGTTCCAATGCATCCCTCCATCTCTCCAAACCCAACTCAACCTCCTTTCTACTTTCACCACATATCACAATATCATCCGCAAACATGTTCCATGGTGACTCTCGCCTCACTTCGTCCGTCAAGCTATCCATCACTATGGCAAACAAGAAAGGACTCAAAGCAGATCCTTGATGGAGTCCCACCTTCACCTTGAACCATTCAGTCGTTCCAACTGCACACCTCACTGCTGTTTCACTGTTCTCATACATGTCTTGCACCACTCTAATATACTTCTCATTCACTCCACTCTTTCTCATACAATACCATAACTCATCTCTCGGCACTCTATCGTATGCCTTCTCCAGTGGCGGCTGGTAGTCTTTCAAACAGGGGAGGCTGGTCAGTTACGATATTTCCAGATTTTAAAAGAAAAAATACATCAATTTTGCCCATACTCTTGCCTCTGATCTGGCTGATTGTTGGCAGCGTCACAAACTGTGAAATAACAGGTTCTTTTGGCCCATTAGCCTACTGTCCAATATACATGATGGTGGTGTTGGGGGGAGGGGGGTATATTTTCACATTTTATATTTTAAAATTGTGGCATGTTGTTTAAAAATTGATCATTATTGAAAGCAGCTCTTTGTCAGGAACCTCAGCAGTAGAGCTGGGGGCCACACATTTCATTCAATGACACTTTCCCTATATTTTACTTATTTTGACTGAGAAATGTTTTATTGACAATTTTGATAACCCTTCACTTTTAATCCAGGTCTGTAGTGTGAAATGTTCTCGGCTGTGTTTTTGTTTAAAAATGTTTTCCAAATTGTAGCTGTGTTTAATTCATATCCAGAAAAATATATATTCCAATATAATATACTCAGCATAAACATTTTAAATAGATTCTATATTTTTGGTCCATCCATGACATATTACTAAAGTAGCCTATTTACTGTTGTTGATGTGGGTCACTTGCTGTTAGCCAATTCACTTTCTCGTACCAGGAGAGCTGAAAGGAACGAGTATTATTCCCTACCTTTTTCACCAAGTCAATTTGAGGCGTTGGTCTACCCTGCTCTTTAATTTTTTCCTCGAAAGGAAGACTGGCAAATGGCTTCGCCAAAATTAAATCAGCAATGCTTGGCATCCGTGCGCAGCTTTCTTGCTAGCTGACTAGCCCCCTCAAGTTCAAGTTGTCACTCAAACGAAATTTCTGGAACTAAGATAGCAAACTTGACAACACTATATTTACACTTTATTTACAATGAAAATATATACAAACTAAAAAAGCTGGTAGAAACCGTATGTAATGAATGAAATCGAAATGTAAGCTGATCTCTTACAATACACCACAGCACTTGCGAATCCGCATGGGATTGAACTGATGTTGCCAGATACTGCTGACGTTATCCAGCCCAAAATATGTTCAAAACCCGCCAATATGCACTTAAAACCGCTCAATTGAGCGGGAAACCCCCAATCTGGCAACACTGTACCGCTGCCTGTCTATAGTTGAAACGAGCTGTCAATCAAAGAAAATATCCGGCCACTTTCACCAATCACCAGTCTCCTCGCGGAAACTGCCATGTCCCTCCCATGTGAGGCTCGGAGTCCGTGGGCGGGCGTTTTCGCAGTATTTGTCCAATAACCGTCTTGCATTTTGAGATTGAAAAGCGCAGAGCTCCCAAATGCCACTGAAGTCCACTGAGGCTGGGAGTCCGTGGGAGTCCGTAGGCAGGCATTTTCGCAGTATTTGTCCAATAATCGTTTTGCATTTTGAGATTGAAAGCGCAGAGCTCCCAATGCCATTGAAGCCCACTGAGGCTGCGCTGCATTGCGCTGTCACGAGGGGGAGAAACTCACGCACACATTAAAGTTATAAGGGCATTTTTAGAGGAGGCTGAGCCTCCCTCGTTGTCTTGGAGTAATCGCCCGTGGCCTTCTCCAGGTCTACAAACACACAATGTAGCTTTCTCTGGCCTTCTCTGTACTTCTCCATTAACATTCTTAAAGCAAAAATTGCATCTGACGTGCTCTTCCTTGGCATAAACCCGTACTGCTGTTCACAGATTGCTACCTCTCTTCTCAATCTCACCTCCAATACCCTTTCCCATAGCTTCATGGTGTGGCTCATCAATTTTATCCCTCTGTAATTACTGCAGCTCTGTACATCTCCCTTATTCTTGTATATTGGGACGCGCACACTCTCCATTCATTTGGCATTTTCTCATTCTCTAGGATCTTATTAAACAAACAAACAATCTCGTTAGGAACTCCACAGCCGTCTCACCCAAACATCTCCAAGCCTCAATCGGGATACCATCAGGTCCGACTGCTTTCCCAGTCTTCATTCTTTTCATGGCTGCCCTCACCTCATCCTTACTAACCAACTCTGCTTCCTGATTTGCTGTCTCCAACGAATCTGACCTTTTCTCTCTTGGATTCTCTTCATTTAATAAATCCTCAAAGTACTCTTTCCACCTTCTTAAAGGAACAGTCCACCGTATTTCCATAATGAAATATGCTCTTATCTGAATTGAGACGAGCTGCTCCGTACCTCTCCGAGCTTTGCGCGACCTCCCAGTCAGTCAGACGCAGTCAGACACGCTGTCACTCCTGTTAGCAATGTAGCTAGGCTCAGCATGGCCAATGGTATTTTTTGGGGCTGTAGTTAGATGCGACCAAACTCTTCCGCGTTTTTCCTGTTTACATAGGTTTATATGAGCAGTGATATGAAACAAGTTCAGTTACACAAATTGAAACGTAGCGATTTTGTATGGTATGGAAAGTCTGCACTATAATGAGAGGCGTACTAACACCTTCTGCGCGCTTCGGCAGTGCATTGATACGGAGCTCAGATATCAATGCGCTGCCGAAGCGCGCAGAAGGTGTTAGTACGCCTGTCATTATAGTGCGCACTTTCCATAGCATAGAAAATTGCCACGTTTCAATTTGTGTAACTGAACTTGTTTCATATCACTGCTCATATAAACCTATGTAAACAGGAAAAACGCGGAAGAGTTTGGTCGCATCTAACTACAGCCCCAAAAAATACCATTGGCCATACTGAGCCTAGCTACATTGCTAACAGGAGTGACAGCGCGTCTGACTGACTGGGAGGTCGCGCAAAGCTCGGATAGGTACGGAGCAGCTCGTCTCAATTCAGATAAGAGCATATTTCATTATGGAAGTACGGTGGACTGTTCCTTTAATGCACTCTGTCAGCACATTTCCATTTACATCTTTCATCACTCTTACCTACTGTACATCCCTCGCTTTCCTGTTTCTCTGCCGAGCTAGTCTGTACAGGTCTTTCTCTCCTTCTTTGGTCTCCAGTCTTTCGTACAACTCCTGGTATGCATCTGCTTTCACCTTCACTACCGCTCTTTTTGCCTTCTGTCTCATCTCTCTGTATAACCGCCTGCTTTCCTCGTCTCTCTGATCGTCCCAATTCTTCTTTGCTAGCCTCTTCTCTTTTATAATTTCCTGCACTTCTTTGTTCCACCACCATGTCTCCTTGTCTTCCTTCCTCCTTCCCGATGACCACCCTAGCACCTTCCTTGCTGCCTCTCTTACTAGTACAGCAGTAGTATCCCAATCTTCTGTTAGACTTCCATGACCACTCAATGCTCGTCTCATTTCTTCCCTAAACTCCTTCTGATGTTCAACCTCTTTTAGCTTCCACTACTTAATCTTCAGCTCCACTATTTCACGCTTCCTCTTTTTCACTTTCAAGCTCATCCTGGGGCGGCACGGTGGTGTAGTGGTTAGCGCTGTCGCCTCACAGCAAGAAGGTCCTGGGTTCGAGCCCCGTGGCCGGCGAGGGCCTTTCTGTGCGGAGTTTGCATGTTCTCCCCGTGTCCGCGTGGGTTTCCTCCGGGTGCTCCGGTTTCCCCCACAGTCCAAAGACATGCAGGTTAGGTTAACTGGTGACTCTAAATTGAGCGTAGGTGTGAATGTGAGTGTGAATGGTTGTCTGTGTCTATGTGTCAGCCCTGTGATGACCTGGCGACTTGTCCAGGGTGAACCCCGCCTTTCACCCGTAGTCAGCTGGGATAGGATCCAGCTCGCCTGCGACCCTGTAGAACAGGATAAAGCGGCTAGAGATAATGAATGAATGAATGAATGAATGAATGAAGCTCATCCTGCACACGACCACTCGATGTTGTCTAGCTACACTCTCCCCTGCCATCACTTTACAGTCTCCAATCTCCTTCAGGTTCCCCTTTCTGCAGAGTATGTAGTCCACCTGTGTAGATCTTCCTCCACTCTTAAACATCACCCTGTGCTGCTCTTTCTTCTCGAAGTATGTACTGACTATTGCCAAATTCATCCTCTTTGAAAAATCAACCACCATTTGCCCTTCCACATTTCTCTCTCTTACACCATATCTGCCCATCACGTCCTCATCTCCTCCGTTTCCCTCGCCAACATGTCCGTTGAAATCTGCTCCTATCAGCACGCACTCCTCCCTCGGTATACTTTCTACCACTTCATCCAACCTGTGGGGCGTACGCACACACAACACTGATTACCACTCCTTGAATCTCCAACTTCATGCCCATCACTCTGACCCCCTCTTCATATCAATCACACTGTTGACCAACTCTCCCCTCAAAACAACAGCAACACCATTTCTCTTTCCATCCACTCCAGAATAAAACAGCTTGCATCCATCTCCAATGTTCTTGGCCTTGCTTCCTTTCCACCTCGTCTCCTGCACACACAAAATGTCCAACTTTCTTCTTTCCATCACACCTGCTAACTCTCTCGCTCTGCCAATGTTCCCACATTCAGTGTTCCTACCCTCAATTCTAAGCTCCTTCACTTCCATCTTTCATGCTCTCTCCTAACTAGGCCCGTCACGATAAATTTTGTTGGATGATATATTGTCTCAGAAATTATTGCGATAAACAATATTATTGTTGATGTCTTTTTAAGACAATTTTATGTCACTAGTAAAATAGTAATGATCATGCAAATACACCCTTTCAAAGAACAGTAAACTTTAATTAAGTCAACTTATTCAATTCAACAGTGGAACGTAAAAATATATATAAATAACCTAAAGAAATAAAACAAATCAAGCAAAACCACTCACAACAAAAACAATAAATAAAATACAATCTATGGCTCTTGAAAATTGCACTTAATATTAACTTGGCACGGGGTAATAAAAAGACAGACATTCTTTTCTTCACAGGCACCATTCTGCCAATCCAGTTTCTCAAAGATTAGCACCCAGATAAACAAAAAGTGCAAAGTAGCAACGTATTGCCAGCTGTCATTTGGATAAAAGTAACAACAATTAGAACGAGAGAACATGTAGGCAAGGGCGTAGGTTTGGTATTAACACTGGTGGGGACAAAAACCCAGTGCCAACCCCCAGTGGCGCCAACTTCAGGTCAAATTAGAGGTTCACAATATTTTGCTCTGTTGTGTTCCACCAAGAGTCTCCATCATCTCTCCAAAGGCCAGACTTTTAACATTTGAAGTTCAGAACTGTAGTAATTCATGAATAATAATAATAATAAGCGGACTTCCGGTCGGAACACCGGCAAAATGGCCGCATAGCGAGGGAGCTCCCAGTTGAAACAGAGCAATTAGAGAAATACCCCCATACAAACCAAACAAATCATTCCGTAAAAAACGTAGAGAGAGGGGATAAAAAGCGATATCACCACCTTGAGCACTAAACGTCATCTGAAGACAGGTGGGAGAGAAAGACGGAACGCAGCAACAATTAGTAACTAACAGATTTGAGCTAGCAAACAACGCGGTGCAGTGCGGAGAAATGGCCGACTTGGATCTGATTCTGCAAGAATCAAGAGGGTTTCGCCAAGAAAACAAAGAACAATTAGAGACAATAAGAAACGAAACTGTAACGGTGAATACCAGACTAGACGAGGCGGAAGGGCAAATTGAGAAAGCAGAAGAGAGGATCCAAAACACAGAAGACATCATCACGGCTATGCTAAAGCTGCATACCAAGTTGGAGGACAAGTTGCTGGACCTGGAAAGCCGCTCCAGGCGCGAGAACATAAGGATCTATGGGGTGCCAGAGGGATCCGAGAAGGACTCAACCACGATGGTCTCATTTGTGGAAAATTTACTACGCGAAGGTCTTGAGCTAACGCACGACATGCCCGACCTGCAGATTGAAAGGGCTCACCGGTTGCTGGGACCGCAGCCGCCGGGGGACGCGCCGCCACGCTCCATTATAATCAAGTGTCTAAGCTTTAAAACAAAAGAGTCATTAATCCGCAAGGCATGGCAGAAGAAGGGATTTACCTGGCAAGGAAACCGTATAAATTTGGATCATGACTATCCACCTCTAATACTCAAGAAAAGAAAAGAATACACAGAGATCCGCAAAATGCTGAAGGAAAATAAAGTTCAGTTCCAGACCGTCTTCCCTGCCAGGCTACGCGTGAGACACGAGGACGGAACCAAAACCTACGAGACGGTAGAGAAGGCATCAGAGGACCTGCTGAGAAGAGGCTACTCCGTGACAACCACCACACCTCCGGAGATGCTCATGGAGCAGGTGCAGCAGCTGACCTGGAAGAGAGTGGACAGGTGAGCAAAGAAGGGCACAGCCGAACGGGAACAAAGCTACAAGGAGAAGCTCCGAACCTTCAGGAGACCATCACCGACCCCTTCTGGGACTTGAAGGAAGTAATCCACGCTCGAGGACGGTGGAGTGAATTGTGAAATCTCGTATAATGTACTGACTGTAGTTAGTGGTGAAGATACACTATTGGTTTGCTCGGGGCAAATTTTTTTCACTTTGGACTTTTTTTTTCTTTTTTTTCCCCCGACATGCGACTGTGGCAGGTAAGGGCCTCTTCCTCCGGTCTGAGGAGGGAGACTGTTCCCTTCGAGCCGCCTCGGGAGGCTCAACAGGGTCGGATTATCAGACCCCTACATAGGGAGTCACACGGACAAACAGTGTTCAGTTTGATGTTGTTTAGAGTGTTAGTTAGGATGCAGTGCTGCAGCACAGCAACTATTGTTCTTCTACGTGTTTCTTCTTCCTACGCAAATTTCGATTTCGAATAACTCAATAACCGTACGTCGCACACAGAAACAATATATCAAAACGTGCGGCTCGATCAGACTCGCTATGCTATTACTTTTCTCTACAGAATACGATTTTTTCGCGATGTAGTCGCGAAAAAAAATCACCCAAAAAAACCCCATTCATTTCTATGGAATTAATTGAAAAAAAAGCACTTTTTCAAACATCCGCTGCTCTGGCATGCTTTCACCTAGAGACGTGATTCAAACTCTAAAACGTAGGAAAACTTCTCCTCTGTGGATCTGGCATTCAACTTTTCTGCTGGGTTCTACACTTTTGGATCAGTCCCGGCTCAAACGCCATGTGGGTTCCGGGAGAAAATCCGGCTTTTGAATGGGTGTCTATTGCGTTACACACCAGTGAAGCTCGTTTACTTAGAGTGTACAGAGCTTGAAAAAATAACTCAAACTTTCTCGCTTAAACTGTGGTTTCAGCCACAAATTTCACACTACAGACATAAATTTCTCAAAAGTAGTAGTAAAACTTGTCCTGATTCACACAATGTGTCTACCTAAACGACAGGATTTACAGTTTTTGAATGAGAAGCCTCAAACTGAGAAGAGGGCAGCCGAGAGGCCTCATTGACACCCATTATAAACGTGACAGAAAAGTCACTCATTTTTAACTTGCTCTAGTGTCCTCATTTTTAACACTACAGACAAAAAATTACATCAGCGTATTCAGGAGACCCTTCTAGCGCTCACTGTTAAAGAATTTTATGAATAGCTGCTTTCGTTGTCGAGTTATTTGTCGTTGTTCGAGGCCTGGTCCTGAGCAAAACACAGCAGAAACCTGTTAAAATCTTGTGTGTCTTGGCTCTCCTGTTCAGGCCCGTCGCCATGCCGACTGGGGCCAGTGAGTGAGCGCGGGGGGGGGGGGGGGGGGGGGGGGGCTGCTGTCTCAAGCACACACACAAATCATGCTCAAAATTTCAAACTTAAACTGTGTTTTCAGCCACAAATTTCACACTACAGACATAAATTTCTCAAAAGTAGTAGTAAAACTTGTCCTGATTCACACAATGTGTCTACCTAACCGATAGGATTTACAGTTTTTGAATGAGAAGCCTCAAACTGAGGAGAGGGCAGCCGAGAGGCCTCATTGACACCCATTATAAACATGACAGAAAAGTCACTCATATTTAACTCGCTCTAGTGTCCTCATTTTTAACACTACAGACAAAAAATTACAACAGCGTATTCAGGAGACCCTTCTAGCGCTCACTGTGAAAGAATTTTGTGAATAGCTGCTTTCGTTGTCGAGTTATTTGTCGTTGTTCAAGGCCTGCGCCTGAGCAAAAAACAGCAGACACCTGACAAAATCTTGTGTGTCTTAACGCTCCTGCTCAGGCCCGTCGCCATGCCGACTGGGGCCAGTGAGGGAGCGGGGGGGGGGGGGGGGGGCTGCTGTCTCAAGCACACACATAAATCATGGCATTGTAGCTTCATAGCAGGTCACACATTCACGGCCAGCGAACATGCGTGACCGAATTGTTTCGCGCACTGCATCCTCTCACAATTTCCCCCAGGGAATTGTCCGGTCTAGTTGTTTTTCCCCTGCTGGTTCTCGCAGGGAGGGGGAAGCGCACTGGGTTTTTGAGAGGGATGGAGGGGGAAAATCACATAGATGCAAAACAGGGCTTTAAAAATAGCATCATTTAATATAAATGGAGTACTCAACCCAGTTAAAAGGGGGAAGATCTTGTCAAAATTAAAGAAAGATAAAATCCAAATAGCCCTCTTACAGGAGACGCACCTCAACGACGCCGAACATACTAAATTGAATAAATCAGGATATAAACATGTTTACTTCTCTTCACATGGATCGGGGAGACGGAGAGGAGTGGCGATTCTGATATCCAGTGCGGTAAATTATGAACACGTATCAGAACATAAGGATAAGGAAGGCAGATTTATTATGGTTACAGGGAAATAGACGGTACTGTGATGAGTCTCCTTAACGTGTATGTGCCACCGGGCAGTGACTGGTCCTTTTATAAACATATGGTTAATTTAATGACAACAAAAAGTCAAGGGATTTTAATGTGTGGCGGAGATTTTAACATCCGATTAAATCCCAGAATTGACTCATCAAACGGGAAATCTGACACAAAAAACATTAGCAGACGATTAAATACTTGGATGCGTGAAATGGGGATTGTGGATGTATGAGAGAGAGAAACCCGACGAGCCGAGACTATTCACATTACTCGTGCGCTCACAATGTTTACTCACGCATCGACTACTTTTTTATGCTTAAAGGAGATCTTTTCAGGGTGAGTAACTGTGAAATAGGACCTAGTACTATTTCAGATCACGGTCCCATCTATATGTCAATCCATCTGAATAATAACAAGAAATCCACTCTCTGGAGACTGAACTCAAACATTCTGAATAACCCAGTTATTAAAGATAAATTGAAAAGCGAAATTAAATTGTATTTGGAAAGTAACGATAAAGAAGACGTGACCCCACCCATTCTCTGGGATGCATTAAAAGCAGTGTTGAGGGGCAAAATAATAGCCATCTCCTCATATGAGAAGAAAATTAGGGAACAAAAACTCAAAAAATTAGAAGAGGTCTTGAAGAGACTACAGAATGAACACGCAAAGTCTCTCAGAGATGATGACAAATGCAAGATTAAAGAATTAAAAAAAGAAATAGATGAAATAAATACTCAGGAAATTCAGAAAAAGCTCCTTTTTACAAAGCAACAATACTATGAGACCGGTGGGAAATCACTGAAACTTCTATCGTATAGGTTAAGAAAACAACAAGCAGATAGAACTATATATAAAATAAGAAACTCCGAAACGAATGTAGTAGAAACAAGCCCGGAGAAAATACAACAATGCTTCCAAAAATACTATAAAATATTATATACACAACCAGAGATAAGCAATGACAACCAGATCGATGCCTTTCTGGCCCAGGTAAATTTTCCAAAGATCACTGATGAACAAAATGGAAAATTAATATCAAATAACAAAGGAAGAAATTCAAACAGCAATGGGGGGGGGGGGGGGGGGGGGGGGGGGGGGGGAGTCTCCAGGGACAGATGGTTTTCCCACAGAATGGTACAAAACAATGCAAGATCAGCTAATTCCAACATTATTAAAGACATTCAACTGGGTTTTGGAGAACAAAAATATCCCCCCTCATGGAGGGAGGCAATGATTTCGATCATACCTAAGGAAGGGAAAGACAAATTGGAGTGTGGGAATTACCGTCCCGTAAGTCTTCTAAATAATGACTAAACTATTCACCTCCATATTATCCAAACGAATAGAATTGATACTACCAGTATTAATACACAAGGACCAGACTGGCTTTGTCAGACAAAGACAGACCCAAGATAACATCAGGAAAACACTGCACGTTATGAGACAAGTCACACATCAAAAACTGGAGACACTGATATTAAGTTTGGACGCTGAGAAAGCATTTGACTCAGTGAGGTGGTCATTCTTATATAAAACGCTTTCGAAATTTGGCTTGCATACAACTATAACTGACACGTTTGCAGCACTCTATAACAAACCAACAGCTAGAACTCATTCACTCTGGAAAGAGGAACGAGGCAGGGTGTTGTGCGTCGCCGCTCCTCTTCGCCTTGTTTATAGAACCCATGAGTCAACTAATTAGGCAGAGGACTGATATAAAGGGGGTAACAATGGCATCTGGGGAGCAAAAACTGACCCTGTTCGCCGATGATTTATTGATCAGTATAACACAACCTACTCAGACACTCCCAAAACTGATGAAATTGCTAGAGGAATTTGGTTTAGTTTCTGGTTATAAAATTAATATTAATAAAACCCAAGTATTAACATTGAATTATGACCCTCCACCTTTAATTAAGACCATGTACAATTGGAAGTGGGATGCTGAGTCCATTAAATATTTGGGTGTCTCATTACCTAGGGACTTCAAGAGACTGTATAGCATCAATTATGGCCCATTAAATTCAAAGATAAAAACTGATATACAAAGATGGAACGTTATTCCCTTTTTAAGTTTAAGCTCCCGAACAGATTCAATCAGGATGAATATTCTTCCACGGATGTTGTACCTTTTTCAATGTTTACCAGGTAAAGTACCATCTAAACAGTTCTTAGAGTGGGACAGATTAATAGCGAGATATCTGTGGCAAGGGAAAAAGGCCAGAATTAAATTTAATACGTTGCAATTAAGAAAAGGGGGGAATGGGCCTTCCCTGCTTACAGGATTACTACCACGCAGCTCAACGGAGACCTTTAGTCTGCCTGTGCTCGCCTACATACACTGCAGCATGGAAGGAAATAGAAGGAACGACGATAAAGGGAATTCCAATAACAGCTTTATTAAGTGACAAACTACAAGAGGAACAGGAGATCCCAGAGGACTCCATAACAAGCAACTTCCTGAAGTCCTGGCAGGAAAGTGTCAAAATTTGCAGATTAAAAGACACATCTAAGATTATGAGGTGGTGTGCCTATGATTCAGACTTTACGCCAAATAAAACTGACGGCAGATTTAAGACATGGATCACAAAAGGTTTAACTACCTATTATTCATTTGTCCACAAGGGGGCATTTCAGAGTTTTGAGGCCCTACAGAAGGATCATGGTCTAGGGAGAGATGATTTTTTTTAGGTACCTACAAGTGAGACACTATTATAACAAAAATATTAAAGAGGCGTTACGAAAAGAGGAGTCAGGGTTCATGGAGGTATTCTTATCATTAACCAAATCCAGATCTTGCAACAAAATTATCTCCAAATTATATAATGCTGTACAACTATTCAAACAAGAGAATACAGAATACATAAAGAGGAAGTGGGAAACAGAAATAGGGACAATGATTACACAGGAGAGCTGGGAGAAAATATGTCAACTACAGTGGATCTCAACCGGGTCAAACACATGGCGGGAGTTCTGTTGGAAAAGTATAACAAGATTTTTCATCACACCCATTCAAAAACGTCATCAAGGTAGCGGGGACGCTTGCTGGAAACTCTGTGGGTTTAATGGAGCCAACCACTTCCATATCTTTTGGGACTGCCAAGCAATAAAATCCTACTGGGAAGAGATCCACAAACATATTAAAAATATATTTAATGTGAACATTCCATTAAAATGTGAAACGATGTTCTTGGATGATATAATGTTTGAAACATGGAACATAAAAGACAAAAAAAAAATGCTGACTATACTGTTGGCAGCTAGTAAGAAATGTGTTACTAGGAAATGGTTAAAAGTTGAACCTCCCACCATCGACAAATGGATTGAAATTGTTTATGAGATCTGTGTTATGGAAAAGATTTCTTTTTCCCTCAAAGGTGAGAAAGATAATTTTTATAAGATCTGGACCAAGTGGACTGAATATGTAAAACCAATCAGATCTGATTTTATTTAACCATACTCATGTTTTGTGTGAATCTACCCTCAGACAGATAGATAGATAGTTAGTAGGGGTGCGTGCCCCGGTTCTGTTGTTTATGTTATTGCTTCCACCTGGAATGGTTTGGGTCCGTGGAAGAAAGCTCCAGAGGGGCAGTATGTACAGCATCACTGTGTCCTTGACAAACTGAGTTAATGTACGTGTGTACTGATGTATGTGATGGAGATGTGCCTTTCTGAATAAAAAGAGAATTTCCAAAAAAAAAAAATAATAATAATAATAAGCAATTAATTTGATTAATTGCAAATCTTGCATGTGACGATTAACTCATTCTACCAGTTTGCAAATGTGTTTTACAAGTAAATACCGCACTGACTGTCGGGAGGGTGTATGTTCCTTTCCCTCATAAATGGAAGTAAAACCCATCCGGAGCCTTAAACACTGCGTTCCATGAGGCTGCAGGGGGAGTCGGCTCTCTTCTGTGGGATCTTTAACTAGTTTAGAATGCCAGTTTAAGCTGATATGTGACTGATCTAACGGTAAAACAGCACGAGGGCTCGAGAACTTTGACACGTTGAAAGGTTACAATTTTACTTGGCAACAGAATGTATCTGAATTCTGATTGGTGGTTATGTTATGTTATTGCCCTTTTGTTGTCTTCTTGAGCCGAGAGCGGAGAGGGGAGGGAGAGGAGGGAGGGACAGGGTTCTACAGAGAAGTTTTTAGCCGACCGCTTTCAAATGAACCGCCTCGAAAACCAATCAGTTCAGTGGATGTGTGGACTCGGTATGTGACGTTTTCAAAAGAGAGGCGGAGTAACCAAAAATTTCTGATCAAGAAGGCGGAGGCTGTTATGCTTATTACGTGAAAATGTTTTATTTGATTAAAAGGTGTCTGAGCCATGAACAATGTCCACATCACCATTGGGTTGTTGTTTACATGTGTCATGTTACACGAACTCGGTCAGGGCTCTGCAGGTCTTAACTGAAGCACTTCAAATTAAGGGTTAGTGGCATGGGCGTCGCCACCACTGAATGTGAAGGGGACGTGTCCCCCTCACATTTCATAATTCTTCATTTGGACCCCCCACATTTAGCATAAAATATGAGTTCACCCAGCACCATTTCCATTCCTTCATGAAAGAATCCATTCCACTTGCTCGATAAGAGAATACACAGACCACTGAAAATCTACTCCAGGTTTTCCGGGCGTTACCGACAACAGCTCACCGCACACAAGTGAAGTGAATCTCAGCGCCAGCAGAGACATGTTGGTGCAGCTGCTTGAAAGTGGAGGAGGTGACGTCAGCCCCATTGCAACCTCACAATGTCTAGCTTTTGCTAAAACCTTATTCTTTTGTTATCTGCCCTCAAAATTAACCCTAGCCCTCGTTAAATTAATGTTCAACTAAACAATGAAATAAGCTTCGCCTAATGGGGTATTCTTGGTTGATGGTGAATTGTTTGCAGTATTTGCTCCTCCCCAGACACAATGGACATAAGGACATTCTTTACAAAGCAGCAGAAAGTCAGTCAGAATTTCCCCACAGGACAGGTTGGGTTTTTTTGTCCCAATGGAAATGTTAGTGCAGTTAGCTGGCTAGTCAATGTTAGGAGATGTATCAGCTAACTTAACGTTAGCTATCATTTAATTCAAACCCAGTAGGCCTGCCTTACTGTAATGCCAAGAATGAGGTCAAGTCTGCTCTGATGATATTTATTGATTCCCTGTTGTGATTTGAAGAACTTTTGTCTGGTCTTTGCCAGTTTTCTGGAAAGTAAGATGGGAAATCAATGTCTGGGGAAGGAATAGTAGAAAGGAAAGTGATGGAGAGAGATGGATGCTATTCCAGGTGGATTGTGAAGGAAAGGGGGATAAAAGTGATGAAGTGGTAGAAATTGTGGTGGCACCAATATAAGGAGTTATATCTATATTTGTTATACTAATCTGTAAATGTTACTGTAGTACCGCCATTGCATGTAGGTTGACAAAACTGCACTTGTTCATTGTGTGAAGTTCTCTTTTATGTGTCGTTGCTTGACACAGTGTGATTGTGTGTTATGAAGACTGCATGATGCCATGCCATTTTTGTTATGAGTATCACCAAATCGGAAAAAAGTAAAATGCACCCACTAAAGTCATTGTTGGTGATAAATTGTGTCACGTTCATCTCATTATCTTCGGCAGAGCAGTGGGTTTAAAAACAGGCTGATGAATATATGGACGAGTTGAATGAGGACTTATTGTTGAGTCTCTAAAAGAGTCATTGAATTAAGTGACTTTTGTAAGTAAAATTAGGTGTTTAACAACCTGTTAAAAAAAAAAAAAAAAAAAAAAAAAAAAACACCAGAATGCAGGAAATGGCATCTAATTAATTAAAAATTTTCTGGGGGAGGACCCCCCACATTAAAAATGCTTCTGACGCCCCTGGTTAGCGGGCTGCTAAAGTTTGCAGGCACTTCACAAGCAAGACTCGGTGCAATATTAGCCAACATTAGCACAATTCGATATGATTTAATAATGTCTTTGTGACCTTAATGAACACCAGTTGTTGTTGTAATCAAGTCGGATTGTTATTTACATTCCGCACAAACTTAGAAAACAGTCATATTTGCTTTGGCACCACTAGCAGAGCTTATACGGTTGCATGCTGATGTGAGAGGAATTGAGCTGGGTACCAGGGAGCATAAAATTGCCCTGTACGCTGAGGACATAATTTTGTTTGTGACATCCCCCAAGTCGTCCATCCCAGCTATTATGAGCATATTAAATTAATTCAGCGCCATATCTGGATATAAAATTAATTTTGATAAATCAGAAGCCATGCCTCTTGGGCTCTTGAATAACTCTGATGTTTTGGATGATTTCCCTTTTAGATGGTCAGTTTCTGGTTTTACATACTTGGGAGTTAAGATTTCTCCAGATTTGAGGGAGTTGTGGAAACTTAATTTTGCAAATTTACAAAATTAGGCATTTTATAGCTTCCCTAACAAATTTTTCCCCTACTAGACTACCTCCTAACGATCCAGAAAGATTTCTCTTGGAACGCAGAACTATAGAACACTTTGTGTCAGCCTTTTATTCCCGACTTACTGCGTCAGACATGTATGAGCTCCCCAATATTGCCCTTAAATGGGAGGGAGACTTGGGTAATGAATACATAGAAGATGACTGGAAAGTGGCTATAGGAGTTAGTTAGTTCTGTATCTACATGTAACAGATTTAGAGAGACTCAATACAAAATACTTCATAGGCTCCACATCACCCCTGTTATTTTGCACAAAATGGACAGATCCATCTCTCCTCTTTGCATTAAGTGTCACTCACAAAGGGCGACCTATTATCATTGCTTCTGGGAATGCAAGTTCATCTCCAGATTCTGGACTCGCATTGCTAAAATAATCACTGAGATACTTGAGGTTGAGATCAAGAAAGACCCGTGTGTTTTCCTTGTAGGTCTCCCCTCTAGAGAACTTCAACTCTCAGCATCAAGATATACTCTTCTTGAAAAGCTCTTTTTAATTGCCCGAAAGTGCATTTTGCACAATTGGATTAAAGAGTCCCCACCAACTATTACTCAGTGGTACAGAGAGATTTTTAACTTCCTCCCACACAAACGATTACAGGCTATTATTAAGGAAAAGGATGAGTGGTTTCTAAAAATCTGGTCTCCCTTCCTGAACTATTTGCCACAGGATTTGGGGCATCTGCTTAGAAGAGGTGAACTTGGTACCTTTCTGAATAAAAAACCCACCTCCTAGGGTCCACCCCCTACTCCTCCCCCACCTTGGGGCCATAGATCACTCCACTGTTATGCTAATGCCAGCGTACAGGCCGCTGGTTAAAGTCACCAAACCAGCTACAAAACAGATACGTGTGAGGCCAGAGGGGTCCTCAGAGGCACTCCAGGACTGTTTTTCCACCACTGACTGGAGCATGTTCAGACAGGCGGCCACCTACAGCAACATCACAGATCTCCAGGAGTACACGGAGACCGTCACTGCCTACATGAGGAGTGCATGGACGACGTTACAGTCACCAGAACCATCTCCATTCGGGCCAATCAGAAGCCATGGCTGACAGGGGAAGTCCATAGGCTCCTGGGGGCTTGGAACGCCGCCTTCAGAGCTGGGGACAAGGTGGGCCTGAGGACAGCTAGGGCCAATTTGTCACGAGGCATCAGGGTGGCCAAGAGACAGTATTCCAGGCACATTGCTGACCATTTCAACGACAGCAGACACACCAGGAACCTGTGGCGGGGGATTCAGACCATCACAGACTACAAGCCCTCGCCGCAGACCTGTGACAACTCCATGTCTCTGCTGAATCAGTTGAACAACTTCTTCGCTCGCTTTGAGGCAGACAACAGCACCACAGCACAGAAGACCCCACTACCTCCCGGCGACCAGGTGCTGACGCTGTCCCCAGACTGCGTGAGGAGAGCTCTCAGGATGACAAATGAACGAAAAGCCCTGGGTCCTGATAACATTCCTGGTCGTGTCCTGAGAGACTGTGCCGAGGAGCTCACAGATGTCTTTACAGACATCTTCAACATCTCGTTGAGCCAGGCTGTTGTCCCCACGTGCCTCAAAACCACCACCATCATCCCGGTCCCGAAGAAGCCGTCTCCTTCCTGCTTCAATGACTACCGCCCTGTCGCACTCACTCCCATCCTCATGAAGTGCTTTGAGCGGCTAGTCATGCGGCATATCAAGTCTGCCCTCCCCCCGCCCTGGACCCTTTCCAGTTTGCATATCAGTTCAACCGTTCGACCGATGACGCCATTTCCACTGCCCTCCACTCAGCCCTCACCCACCTGGAGACAAAAGACTCGTATGTCAGAATGCTGTTCATAGACTTTAGCTCAGCATTCAACACAATCATTCATAAACTGGACCAGCTGGGACTCAACACCTCCCTGTGCAACTGGCTGCTGGACTTCCTGACGGGGAGACCACAGACTGTACGGGTCGGCAGCAACTCCTCCAGCACCATCACATTGAACACGGGGGCTCCCCAAGGATGTGTGCTGAGCCCCCTCCTCTTCACTCTGCTGACCCACGACTGCACACCAACATCCATCTCTAATCTCTTCATTAAGTTTACGGATGACACGACTGTGGTGGGTCTCATCAACAATGGCGATGAGACAATCTACAGGAGTGAGGTGAGCCGCTTGGCCATGTGGTGCAAGGACAACAATCTCCGTCTGAACGTGGAGAAGACGAAGGAGATTGTTGTGGACTTCAGGAGGGCGCACACCCAGCATGCTCCACTATCTATCGACGGTGCTGCAGTGGAGAGGGTGAGCAGCACCAAGTTTCTGGGTGTGCACATCTCTGAAGACCTGTCCTGGAGCAACAACACCGCATCACTGGCCAAAAAAGCCCAACAGCGTCTGTACTTCCTCCACAAACTGTGGAGAGCAAGAGCCCCGGCCCCCATCATGCACACTTTCTACAGAGGCACCATCAAGAACATTCTGACCAGCTGCATCACCGTGTGGTACGGCGCCTGCACCGTGTCCTGCTGCAAGTCTCTGCAGCGCATCGTGAGAGCAGCTGAGAGGATCATTGGTGTCTCTCTCCCTTCTCTAATGGAAATCTATAACTCCCACCTCACCCGCAAAGCCATCAGGATTGCAGGTGACCCCACCCACCCATCTCACAACCCCTTCAGTCTGCTGCTGTCGGGGAGGAGACTGCAGAGTCTCCGGGCCAAAACCAGCAGCCTCAAGGACAGTTTCTTTCACCAGGCGGTCAGGAGGCTCAACTCCCTCCCTGTTCTGCCCCTCCTCCCCCCTCTGCCACAGATTCTGCTCGCACACCCCCCTGCCCCCCCTTCAGCATCTGACATGTCAATCTCACAGTTCCCCCCCCCCAACACACACACACCTCATCGTTTATTAACACACTGAACTCAGGGACCGCACATCTCACTTTACCTCGCTCATTTGCACTATTCCTAGATAAGAACTAGACGTACAACCCCGATTCCAAAAAAGTTGGGACAAAGTACAAATTGTAAATAAAAACGGAATGCAATAATTTACAAATCTCAAAAACTGATATTGTATTCACAATAGAACATAGACAACATATCAAATGTCGAAAGTGAAACATTTTGAAATTTCATGCCAAATATTGGCTCATTTGAAATTTCATGACAGCAACACATCTCAAAAAAGTTGGGACAGGAGCAATAGACCCCTTTCACATGACGTCACCGCGCCGTGAGATTTTGTTAGGCGCCATATTGGAAGACCAAGTACATGCACTCACAATATAAAACAAAGTACGAGCGAGAGTAAAGTGACACGATGGATGATAATTCTGGTTATGTGAGTACATTACCAGCTGCAGAAAGGGCACGGTATGTGGAGAAACTGGCTGTGATTGATGGGTTTGACCCATATGATAAGACTCGCGGCAAGGGAGAATGGAAACATAAGGAGGACCGGACACCAATTCTGCCATCTGTTTGCTACCCAGACATTGTAAACTATTTGTTGTTTACACCCAGTGCCTACACTCAGTGTTCGAACTATGCTGATATTTTCGGGGGGCCCCTTTTTTCCCCTTGGGGGTGTGTGCGCTTGCGCTTGTCTCGGAGCGCGGATCTCCAAACACATGAGAAGCCTATCTTACGCACACATCACGCGGACTCCACACCTCCACACACGCATCGTGTCTGAAGTCATAACTCATCAGGGGAAATCGTGTCCGCATTGGCATGTTCAAAAAACAACCTCGCGTCAACAATGATACCACACGCAAGAAAAAAAAAAAAAAAAACAGTCAGGCTACTCAACAACCAACGTGGCAGCAGCGAGCAAGCCCCAAGCCATCCTAAATTATTATTATTATTATTAAATTGTAGAAGTCTGGGAGGCTTGCTCCTCATACAGTTATCAACTTGAGGCCACTTTAGCATGTTTTAAATCTGAATTTCTTGTGTTTGCTTACCTCAAAGTGTCCGCAGATCATGCACAGACTTATCCATTATATCCACAGTTTTTTGCCAAGTCTCACACAGGTTTCTTTCAAGTCTACTGTTGGGCCAATAAATCATAAATAAAACAGCTCAGATTTGTTTGTTTAAGTCGTTTGCCACTCCACTTTATTCTCGTGGGTTCACATACCGCTGCCGTTATTATCCCCTTATCACGAGTTTGTTGGTCTTCCAAAATGGCGCAGGGTCTGTTTACTTCCGGTTTCGGGTGACGTCAGTGAAAGGGGTCTATAAGAGGCTGGAAAAGTTAAAGGTACAAAAAAGGAACAGCTGGAGGACCAAATTGCAGCTCATTAGGTCAATTGGCAATAGGTCATTAACATGACTGGGTATAAAAAGAGCATCTTGGAGTGGCAGCGGCTCTCAGAAGTAAAGATGGGAAGAGGATCACCAATCCCCCTAATTCTGCGCCGACAAATAGTGGAGCAATATCAGAAAGGAGTTCGACAGTGTAAAATTGCAGAGAGTTTGAACATATCATCATCTACAGTGCATAATATCATCAAAAGATTCAGAGAATCTGGAAGAATCTCTGTGCGTAAGGGTCAAGGCCGGAAAACCATACTGGGTGCCCGTGATCTTCGGGCCCTTAGACGGCACTGCATCACATACAGGCATGCTTCTGTATTGGAAATCACAAAATGGGCTCAGGAATATTTCCAGAGAACATTATCTGTGAACACAATTCACCGTGCCATCCGCCGTTGCCAGCTAAAACTCTATAGTTCAAAGAAGAAGCCGTATCTAAACATGATCCAGAAGCGCAGACGTCTTCTCTGGGCCAAGGCTCATTTAAAATGGACTGTGGCAAAGTGGAAAACTGCTCTGTGGTCAGACGAATCAAAATTTGAAGTTCTTTATGGAAATCAGGGACGCCGTGTCATTCGGACTAAAGAGGAGAAGGACGACCCGAGTTGTTATCAGCGCTCAGTTCAGAAGCCTGCATCTCTGATGGTATGGGGTTGCATTAGTGCGTGTGGCATGGGCAGCTTACACATCTGGAAAGACACCATCAATGCTGAAAGGTATATCCAGGTTCTAGAGCAACATATGCTCCGATCCAGACGACGTCTCTTTCAGGGAAGACCTTGCATTTTCCAACATGACAATGCCAAACCACATACTGCATCAATTACAGCATCATGGCTGCGTAGAAGAAGGGTCCGGGTACTGAACTGGCCAGCCTGCAGTCCAGATCTTTCACCCATAGAAAACATTTGGCGCATCATAAAACGGAAGATACGACAAAAAAGACCTAAGACAGTTGAGCAACTAGAATCCTACATTAGACAAGAATGGGTTAACATTCCTATCCCTAAACTTGAGCAACTTGTCTCCTCAGTCCCCAGACGTTTACAGACTGTTGTAAAGAGAAAAGGGGATGTCTCACAGTGGGAAACATGGCCTTGTCCCAACTTTTTTGAGATGTGGTGTTGTCACAAAATTTTAAATCCCCTAATTTTTCTCTTTAAATGATACATTTTCTCAGTTTAAACATTTGATATGTCATCTATGTTCTATTCTGAATAAAATATGGAATTTTGAAACTTCCACATCATTGCATTCCGTTTTTATTTACAATTTGTACTTTGTCCCAACTCTTTTGGAATCAGGGTTGTATTACTCATTTTTTCCTGATTTCTTGTATGACTATTACTATAATTACTATTATTGACATTACTACTACTTATTTTTTGTTAATATCTGCGTTGTGTAGCTGTCTATGGGGGGTACGGCACCAACAGTACGCTTATACACCCCCAGTGGCTGGATTTTTATCCTTGCATAGTGACATTTAATGTTGGAATGGAGGCAAAAGAAGTTAGCTCCTATTCACATTTACATTGCAGCAGTCATTCCCTCACCAGTCCCTCTTTCCTTTAGTTCAGAGGACAAAATAAATGCAGCTACATCATATTACCAAGAAACAGCAACTAACAGAAACTCCTGTCCTAAAGATGTCAGAAAACTTCCAGCTTCACCTCTGACTGTTACAGAGCGCTGACACTGGAGACTCCTTCCAGAAATGTTACACAAACATCTCTCTTTACAGAAAATTTTTACACTAATTTTAATCTGTTTTTGTGAACTGAATGATCCGTTACTCTAGAAACGATTATGTATTAGAACGAGTGCATTAATATAAACCTGTGATTTGCAGCTGCACTACTGTCAGAGCTGCTGTTAGAGAGAATTAATCAATATTTTCTGACTAATCACAACCCAGAATTCAGTAGTGCTGTGGTGTTCTAGTTATATAGCGTTTACAGGAAGTCTTACGTATCAGCTCGCCCTTGGCCTCGTCTTTATCCCGCCTCAGTTCCTGACGTTCTAATTCCAGCCTGGATTTCTCGTCCTGGATGCTCCGGAGTTCAGAATTAACTGCCTCGATCTTCGGTGTGACGTCCTCCTGGCTGCCCATGTTGTCCAGCTCTGTCTGCAGGTCCTGAATCATGCGTTGCGTGATCCCGATTTGCTTCTGCCGATCCGCCTCCTCGGTCTGCTTCAGACTCAGATTCTGCTTAATTTTATCAATCTGATGGGGAGATAATCAGACTTAGTCTAGACGTCTCAAACTTTCACTGTAGAGCTGCTGTGTTTAATAGTAAATACAAATCCACACCTCTTTATATCTCCAGTCCAGTTGGTCCTGTTTTTGTTTACATTTCTGTAATGCCTCTCTGATTTTGGCGGTCTGCAGAAACAGGAAGTGGCCACATGTTTTTGAGCAGGTTTACATAATTATTACTCTGTTAGAGCTGCGCAATTTATCCTTAAATAGAAAATCACCATATTTACCCGCACATTGTTAGGACATTTTGTATAATTGTGTTTATTCAGCATTTTAAACCTGTTCGTTCCTAAACTGGCCGAATCACTGTGACAAAGTTATCGTTATTGTGCTGGTCCTGTATGTTATGGCGATTTGGACTGATAAAAAGGATTGGGGATGTTCTCCAAACCTTTTCCTTCATCTGATTCTCGATGGGCTGCAGCTGGCTCTCGATGGACTGGATTTTTCTCAGCAGAGGCGTCTGAGCTTCCTTCAGTGACCTCACCGTCCTCTTCATGTCCTCTCTCCGTTTCTTTACTTCCTCCAGTTCCTTACGAGTTGTCTCATACTCCTACACACACACACACACACACACACAGACTGAGCCTTTGGTGCATGCTCCTTTTACACACTCACGAGACCTTCACCTTAACTGCAATTTGGAAAATATCCCAACTTTCCTGGAAATGGGGTTTGTAAATGGTGATTTTTCTAGACATACTGAGGTAAAAGTTTGGTGTTCCACAAGGTCCTGTCTTGGGTCCACTGCTTTTTTCTTTATACATGTTCCCTCTGGGTGATATTATTCGTAAACATTGTATTCGTTTCCACTGTTATGATGATGACACACAGTTGTATGTTTCTGCAAAACCTGATGAGAGACACCAGTTTAATAGAATTGAGGAATGTGTGAAGGACATTAGACACTGGATGCTTATTAACTTCCTTCTGCTTAACTCTGACAAGACTGAAGTACTTGTGCTAGGACCACATGCAGCTAGAAGTAAGTTTTCTGATTCCACAGTAACTCTGGATGGCCTTTCTGTTTCTTCACGTGCAGCAGTAAAAGACCTCGGAGTGATTATTGACCCCAGTCTTTCATTCGAAACTCACATTGATAACATCACCCGGATAGCTTTCTTTCATCTCAGAAATATTGCTAAAATAAGAAATATGAGGTCACTACAAGACGCAGAACAACTTGGGGGCGTCGTGGCTCAGGTGGATAAGGCGCTATACCATAAATCCGGGGACCCGGGTTCGATTCTGGCCCGAGGTCATTTCCCGATCCCTCCCCGTCTCTCTCTCCCGCTCATTTCCTGTCTCTACACTGTCCTATCCAATAAAGGTGAAAAAAGCCCCAAAAAAATCTTAAAAAAAAAAAAAAAAAAAGACGCAGAACAACTAGTTCATGCCTTTATTGCCTCCAGGTTGGATTATTGTAATGCCTTACTGGCTGGATGTTCCAGCAGGAATTGCTCAGGTTTGCTCATTAGGGATACATTTATTAGTTCATACAGTAGGTTTAAAATCTTTATTTTTCTGTAAAGTTGCTTTGCAACAATATCTGTTGTTAAAAGTGCTATACAAATAAACTGACTTAACTAATAAAAGGTTATTAGCAGGCTTCACTACCAACATCCTTCCGGCGCCCCTCGAGAGTGGCAGCCAGTTACAGCAGCTCCTCTCTTACTTTTCATTCTTTACAATGTTCTTTTTAAGTTTTTCAGTTTACTTAGTTTCTTTTAACTACTATTTATTTTACTACACAAACTATGTTTGGAACACTCGTGTTTTTTCTGCTGTTTGAGGACTTCTGTTTGCGCTCACATCAGGGGAGTCGGAGTATAGCCATGGGGCTATTATTTACACCAGGGAACAGCTTCTAGCACTCATACCCCTTTTCCACCAAATCAGTTCCAGGGCTGGTTCGGGGCCGGTGCTGGTTCACAACTCGTTCAACTTGCGAGCCAGCTGAGAACCAGTTTGCTTTTCCATAGCTCAGGGTGCTAAGGGGAGCCACGTCATTACGTCGCTGTATACGTCAGTTACGTCACTGCGTTTACATAAACCTTGGCACGAACATCGAAGCAACAACACCATGGAAGAAGCAGCAGCAGCAGCAACAACAATGGATGACTTCGCGTTTGTACAGCTGCTGCTTCTCGTCGCTTAAAAATGGCGACCGTCCGCGATCTTGCTATTGTTGTTGGTCCTAACAACTCCGCCCCCCGCTGACATAAGCGGTTCTTTCCTCTGGCCCAGCAAAGAGTTGGTGCTAGCCTGGAACCATTTTTTTCTGGTCCCAGAGCCAGTTCTTTGTCAGTGGAAACAGAAAAGCCAGTTCCAAACTAAGCACTGGCCCCGAACCAGCCCTGGAACTGCTTTGGTGGAAAAGGGGCATCAGTAACACCACTGTGATCCCTGAGGAGATTCTGGATATACCATGGGAATTAAGGAGACAGAGAAGGGGAAAACATGCCGGCGCTGAGTGTTGTGCCAGGAAGAAACGCTACAAACCCGTCCTTCCATCTGTTATCATGGGGAATGTAAGATTTCTTCCCAATAAAACGGATGAGTTCGCAGCACTGACTCAGCACCAGTGGGAATACCAGCAGTGTAGTCTGATGCTGTTTACCGAGACATGGTTAACCGAGCTAACTTCAGATGCTAACATCGTGTCTGATGGCTTCCAAATTCGGCATGCAGACAGGACAAAGGAGAGCGGAAAGGGGAAAGGAGGGGGACTGGCTGTGTATCAACGATAGATAGTGTAACCCGGGACACATCACTATTAAAGAGAAACTCTGCAGTAAGGGTATTGAGCTGTTAGCTGTTAGCATGAAGCCGTATTATTTACCAAGGGAATTCTCGCATGTTATTGTGATAACTGCTTACATTCCCCCCTCTGCTGACGCAAACGCGGCACGTGACATCATCCACTCAATCACAAGCGGACTGCAGACACAGCATCCACAGGCTCTTGTCCTGATCTTTGGGGATTTAACCATGCTTCCCTGTCCTCCACTCTTCCCAACTTCAAACAGTACGTAACATGCAGCACAAGAGACAATAAAACATTGGATCTGTTTTATGCCAACACCAAGGAAGCATATAGTACATCACCCCTCCCCCTGGGCAAATCTGATCACAACCTGGTGCATCTCCTGCCAATCTACAGACCTATTGTTCACAGACATCCAGTCAATACACTACAGGTGAGAAGCTGGACTGATGAGGCTTTGAAGGACTGCTTTGGCACTACAGACTGGGATGTTCTCTGTGAGCCCCATGAGGACGTAGACAACCTCACGAGCTGCATCACGGACTACATAAACTTCTGTGTGGAGAACACTTTGCCCACTAAAACAGTATGGTGCTTCTCAAACAACAAACCCTGGGTCACTCCTGAATGAGAAGAGTGTATTCAGATCAGGAAACGGACAGGAATTGAGGAGGGTACAGAAGGAGCTGAGAAGAAAGATCAGGGAAGGCAAAGACTGCGACAAGAAGAGGATGGAGGATCAGCTGCAGCAGAGCAACGTTAGTGGAGTCTGGAGGGGCCTTAAAACCATCTTAAGGAGTCCAATAGGCAGCTTGGAGGAGAGTTGCAATGGGCAAATGACCTGAACAACTTCTTTAACAGATTTGATCAGGCACCGGCCCTCCCCCCAGGTCAGCCCACTGTTACTGCTACTGTCTCTTCCTGGTCATCGTCACCCAGCTCACAGACCTCCTTCTCACCCTCTCAGCACCCCTCAACCATCATACCTCCAGCTCAGTGCTTCACACCTCTGTGCGTAACACCGAGCACTCAGCTGTGCTCTTCTTTGTCCTTTGACAGAGAACAAGTCAAGAGGGAATTAAGTAAGATGAAGGCGAGAAAGGCTGCAGGTTCAGACGGCATCAACCCCGGGCTCCTGAGGCATTGTGCTGACCAGTTGTGTGGAATAGTGTGGGACATTTTCAACTTGAGCCTGGAACAGGAAAGAGTGCCGGTCCTTTGGAAGACATCGTGTGTAGTTCCGATTCCGAAAACTGCACACCCCACCAATTTAAAAGGATATAGACCAATGGTGCTGACCTCTCACCTAATGAAGGCTCTGGAAAGACTTGTTCTGGCACATCTCCGCATACTGGTGGGGCCAGCTATGGATCCCCTGCAGTTTACCTACCAGCCAGGCATCAGGGTGGAAGATGCAGTTATCCACCTGCTTCACAGATCTCTCTCTCATCTTGAAAAGGCAGGAAGCACTGTTAGAATCATGTTCTTTGATCTACGTAGTGCCTTCAACACCATCCAGCCGACTCTTCTGAGGAGTAAGATGGAGAGCGCAGGGGTGGACCATCATCTTACCTCATGGACTATCTCACAAACAGACCACAGTATGTGAGACTGAAGGACTGTGTGTCAAGATTCAAATATTCTTTGTCAATTCACTATATATCCAGGATCTACCATATAGGAGAATCAAAATGCCATTTCTCTCTCACCTTACTTGTTTAAAAAAAAAAAACAGATAAAGCTCACACACACACAAAAAACAAACAAACAAACAAACAAACAACCCCAATATCATCTCTTGACGTGGAGCAGCCTTGGGCTGAGGTGCCCTTGAGCAAGGTACTGGTGTGGCTGCCCACTGCTCTGAGTGGGTGTGTGTGTGCATGTGTTCACTGCTTCAGATGGGTTAAATGCAGAGGATGAATTTCACTGTGCTTGAAGTGTGCATGTGACAAAGGTTTCTTCTTTTCTTCTTCTAAATAGATATATAGATTAAAATAAAGAAAAACAGTGTGTATATATATATATATATATATATATATATATATATAAAATACACTCTGAAATCAAACAATGTACAAAATAGCAGTAGTGCAATACAGTACAATAATGGAGAAGGTGCTAGAAGTCAGTAGTGCAAATGAGCAATAGCAGCAGATACAGCAGTAATGCTAATGTTTGTGGTGTGATGTGCAAACGGATGAGGTAGTTTTCTTGTGTGAATGAATGCGTTACAGACCAGGGGTAGGTAGTGGACAGAGTTCAGCATCCTGACAGCCTGGTGGATGAAGCTGTTCAGCAGTCTTGTGGAGCGGGCCCGGAGGCTCCGGTACCTTTTCCCTGAGGGCAGGAGGCTGAAGAGTGAGTGTGAAGGGTGGGAGATGTCACCAGCGATGCTGATGGCTCTGCGGGTGAGACAGGAGTGATAGATGTCCGTAAGGGAGGGCTGAGGGGTACCGATGATCTTGCTGGCCGTGTTCACTATGCGTTGCAGAGTCTTCTGGCAGGAGGCACTGCAGCCTCCGTACCACGCAGTGATGCAGCCAGTGAGGACACTCAATGGTGCCCCTGTAGAATGAGCATGTGATGGGGGGTGGGACTCGTGCACTCCTCGGTTTGCGGAGGAAGTAGAGGCGAGTTTGAGGCTTCTTGGCCAGCGATGCGATGTTGTTGGACCAGGAGAGGACCTCAGCGATGTGCACCCCTAGGAATTTGGTGCTGCTCACCCTCTCCACTGCAGCACCATCAGTGGTCAGATGGGGATGCTGTGAGTGACCTCTCCTGAAATCGACTACAACCTCTTTGGTCTTCTCCACATTCAGGAAGAGACTGTTGTCTTTACTCCACTCGACCAGTTGGCTCACCTCATTCCTGTAGTTGGCTTCATCATTGTTAGTGATGAGGCCCACCACAGTCATGTCATCCGCAAACTTTGTGATGTGGTTGGTGCTGTAGATTGGTACACAGTCATGGGTCAGCAGGATGAAGAGCAGCAGGCTGAGCACACACCCTTGTGGAGCCCCTGTACTCAGCATGACGGTCCTGGAGGTGTTACTGCCAACCCGCACGTTCTGTGGCCTCCCTGTAAGAAAGTCCAGCACCCAGTTACAAAGAGAGGTGTTGAGTCCTAAATGTCCTAGTTTTTGTATTAGCTGCTGGGGAATGATCGTGTTGAATGCCGAACTGTAATCCAAGAACAGCATTCGCACATAGGTGTTCCTTGAGTCCAGGTGAGTGAGGGCTGGGTGGAGAGCAGCGGAAAGAACATCCTCTATGGACCTGTTTGACCTATATGCAAACTAGAACAGGTCATGAGAGGGAGGGAGAATGGACTTGATGTTCTGCATGACCAATCGCTCAAAGCACGTCATGATGATGGAAGTCAGTGCTACGGGCCAACAGTCGTTACAGTTAGATGGGAGGGGCTTCTTTGGCACTGGTATTATGATTGTAGCTTTGAAACACATGGGGACAACAGCTTGGTTCAGGGAGATGTTAAAGATGTCAGTGAGGACGTCCCTGAGCTCCATGCCACAGTCCTTCAGAACACAACCAGGTATGCTGTCTGGTCCAGCTGCCTTACGTGGGTTGATCCTGAAGAGGGTCCTCTCCACACTAGCTGGATCCAGACATACAGCCTATTCATCCGGGAGAGGAGTGGTCTTCTGTGCGGGTGTGTTGTTCTGTGTTTCAAAGCGTCCAAAGAAGTCATTTAGGCAGTTTAGCAATGTGATGTCATTCTCACAGGTCCGTGGTGGGGGTTTGTAGTTTGTGAGGGTTTGAATGCCACGCCAGAGAGACTGTGCATCTCTGGTGTTGCTGACAGTCAATGGTGTGTCAGACACCATTCTCTGCAGCACAGGGGCTCCACAGGGGACAGTCCTGGCCCCATTTCTGTTCACACTTTACACTGAGGACTTTAGATACGATACAACTACCCGTCATCTACAGAAGTTCTCTGATGACTCTGCTATTGTGGGATATATCTCAGATGGCAATGACAGCGAGTACAGAGAACTGACAAGGAACTTTGTGGACTGGTGCCAATGGAACTCCCTCCAGATCAATACAAGTAAAACCAAGGAACTGGTGGTGGATTTCCACAGGACGAGGTTCTCTTCACCTACCCCAGTGAACATTCAGGGAAAGGGCATTGAGATCGTTAGGAGCTACAAGTACCTGAGTGTTTATCTGAACAATAAACTGGACTGGACTGATCTCACACACACCCTGTACAAGCAAGGCCAGAGCAGACTCCACCTGCTGAGGAGGCACAGGGCCTTTGGAGTTCAGGGTCCACTTCTGAACTCTTTTTATGACTCTGTGGTGGCATCAGCCATATTCTATGGAGTTGTCTGTTGGGGAAGCAGCATCACAACAGCAGAGAGGAAAAAAACTTAAACAAGCTGATTAGGAAGGCAGGATCTGTCCTGGGCTGTGCACTGGACTCAGGGGATGTAGTGGGGGAGAGGAGGATGTTGGCCAAGTTGTCATCCTTAATGGTGAACACCTCCCATCCACTGCAGGAGACAGTAGCAGCACTGGGCAGCTCCTTCAGTGACCGGCTCCTCCATCTGCGGTGTGTTAAGGAGAGATACAGCAGCTCCTTCCTCCCTACTGCTGTGAGACTGTACAACCAGCACCTCACCAAGCACAGCACCAGACGCTCCTCACAATAATCAACAATACTGTCCACATCACTTCTACATCCATAGAAACCCCTCTGAACGTATCCTGTGTTCACGGACTATCAGCATCAGTACTTTAGAGTGAACTGCTCGCTACACACTGTTAAAATGGCTCTTGTGCAATATACCGACTTACTTGCGCAATACTACCATGTGCAATTCCACCTGTGTAATACACTTAGGCTAACTGTATATCTCAGGGATGAGAATGGAAAAATATTTAAAAAGTCTGAAAAAACCAGGGCGGGGCCCATGGCCCAGGGGTTCCAGGCGCTAATGATTTTTGGCTATTTTTTTTACCCCAAAACCATTAATTTTATCAGCAAAAAGTTGCAATGTATTTGGAAATAAATTCCCCTTCTTGGTGGACTCCCAGGTGAAAATGATTAATATGGTACAAGAGACTTGTTTTTAATCAATTCACATTTGATGATTTCAAAAAATCAATGCACCTTTTAATATAAACGAGCTCTACAGTATTATATTTCTGCATTTTTGCTATTCATGTCTTTGAATACTCTAATCCTTTACAATGAAGTGCAAACCAGAAAAAAATTCTGTCATATAATTCTCTGAAGCTTTCTTCTGATGTTATCATGGTAGCAGGAGGTCTTGCATATTAAGCAGGCAACATTCAACATCACTCATCACTTCCCTTTCAGCTGTTGTGTGGACTAACTAGGTTTTATCTGGACAGGATGTTGTGTAATGTAATGCAGATACCATACGGGCAATTTGAAGATCGAGATGGTGATTTTGAGTTAAAGAACAGGCGTGTACAATGGGCATTACATATTGGAAAAATTAAAAAAAAAAAAACCTACAAGTTCATCTCGGCCTAAAAAAATGTGGGCAGACGCTCCCGCGCGGCACATGCCAGCAATTCCCCCTATGAAATGAGCAATAAGTAGGAGAGTTATACACGGTATCATACCTAAAATTTTATCAGAAATATAGATATATGATACTATGATTCTCCCCAACATGCTACATTAGATAAGCTAACCCCATTTATAAAAGATACACACTTATATATGACGTGTATTTGATATATATGATGTATATTCATACATTGTTACTTTACGGAAATCTTCAATAAGTTTGGTCTTTTCATGACAGCCTGTTGTAGACCTAAATATAACGCACATGAACTGACACTCCTCACCTCAACATGTCCTTTACAGTCATTTAAGCCACCATGGGCAATGCTGAAACCACTGCTGCAAACAGTACATCGCGCGAAACTGTCATTATTTTCTACCCTTATTAGGCAGGGAGATTATTAGGCAGGGAGATTATTAGGCAGGGAGATTCTTTTGTGTAATCTGAGGTGAAGTGGGGTTTGTACTTTGGTTTTTTGGGGCGCGCGCTCTCTCTGCTATGCCGGTCGGTCCTCGAGAAAAGGGATAAAAGCCCGCCCACACTGAAAGCTGATTGGCTTATTTTGCTGAGTAACCCAATCAGGATGCTCTTTGTCTGGCATGCGCTACATGAACAGGCACACAGGCAGTGTTGCCACATTGGGTGGTTTTAAGTGCATTTTGGAGGGTTTTGAACATATTTTGGGCTGGAAAACGTCAGCAATATCTGGCAACACCGCACACAGTCTCCCTCGCGCGCGCAAAATTCTAAGATGCGTGATGCAGACCTTAATGTTGCGCGCGCACACTCTTGCTCGCTTCTATCAATATGCAGGAGACTCCCGGAACTTCCGGGAGACTTGGGATGTCTGCATTATAAGGTGACCACAGATCGTTAATCATACCCCCCCCCCCCGAAAATTTCTCAACGGATTTACATCGATCTCAAAAACGATCATTTTGGTCTGAAAAAGTTGGAAATCCGCCGATCGGCGGAAAATTCTCATCCCTGATATCTGCAAACCTGTTAATTTATGCAAATTTGTTAATTTTTATCGTTAAATTTGTAGTTTATTTCTTTTTATATATATATATATATATATATATATATATACACACACACACACCCTTTTTTTGTATACTTAGTACTTTTGCACTACTTCTTCACTGCCTTATCTTTTTCTCTTTCTATATTTTGCTGCTATGACAATGTAAATTTCCCCTTGTGGGATAATAAAAGGCTCTCTTATCTTGAAGCAAAAAATTAAAAATTAAAAAAAAGTAGTGAAGATTACTTGTGAGGAAATCAGGCCTTTTGAAGCAGACTCAAATTTTAAATCAAGGAAATTCAAAATGTATATTTCTATTGATGAAGGAATAAAACGCAGATACACAGAATTAGCCGTTATTATATTATTACACTTCAAATGTGTGGAACGCAATACCACTTTTGATTACCCAGGTGAGTTCCACACACACTTTTTTTAAAAATACATGTTTGGGGGGGGGTGTTGTTCCACCTGGAAGGGTTCTTTGGATTGGCCCTCTGGGGAACCCTTTAAGTTTTTCAGAAAATTTTCTAACTAGAGCCTTTAAGAAAGATAACACAGCCTTTAAAGTCAGTTCTAATGAAATAATCAATAAATATTAATGAAATTACTCTGGCTTTATAATAAATCATACATGTATTATACATATTTTATTCTTAATTAAAATCAAAAAAAGAATGAAGGATTTTAATCATTATCATTTTCAGAGGACAGAAGGATGCTCACCACCCAGGGCCTCTTCTTCTCCAGCATCTGGATCCTGTCGAGATGCCTCCTCTTCATGTGGTAGCGTTCCACGTCCCCTTTGTTACGCTCGTTCCTCTGCCGAGCTTTCTCCAGGAAGTTGGCCTTTTCCTTACACAGGTTCTGTTCAATTTCCCCACAGGTAAAGGTGAGTCATGGACAGACTGGAATCACACCACACAGCTGAAACCCTGAAATAAAGCGAGGTTGATGACGTTACCTCCAGATCCCGCTCTTTACTGCGGCAGTTCTTCAGCTCACAGTGGAAGTTGTACATTTCTGGTGGACCAACGGATTTCTCTGTAGCCTCCAGGAGCTCGATCTTACTCATCTTCGCAAACTCACCAACTTTCTCCTGCAGAGAGAAAACGGCTCACACGTCAAAGTCACACACATCAATCCAACAATTCAAAAAATGTTTAACACGCAATCCTGGACAAGATCTGTACAAATAATTATTTAAAATGTTGCTGGAATCACAATGATGATGATGAGATAAATTATTATGTTATATATTACATACTCAACATGTTTCTAGAATGAATGTAAATTATACATTTACAACTATTAGGCCCAAGACTCAACATTCATCATCATCCAAGCCTCAACGCCAGGCATTGCCCGAATGCCTGATTTACCCAACCAAGACGTACGGGCAGAAACATTTTAGCGAGTTAGGCCCATTCAGGCACACCTACGGTCGGCTTCTTTAAGCACAAAAATGATTTTCGAGCAAGCACATTACAAAAAACCCAGATGTATTAACCAGCATCCTTGCCTCCCCTGTGATCGCCATTTTGTTTTTTTCTTCCCAATTTGTAATGGGGATTCTGATTGGCTCGCTTTAAGGCACGCATGCACATTTGTGCTTTTCATCACTGAGTGGCTGCTGGTGCCCTCTACGGTTTCCCAGGTTTACTTCAGGACGTCCACATATAGACCCCTTGCACTGATGTCACATTTACCTTAGCAACCGTCACTACCCGATACCTGGGGGCAAGTGAACTTTGTTCACATACTGAAGCAGAGATGTCCGGCGTCTGTTGCTGTTGTTCGAAGAAAACTACAGCTAAAAAAAGCTCTACTACCGAATTACTTGGATAATCTTAGTCAGAAAGAAGTGAAGGATAGATACATGTGGAAATTAGAGTTTATTAGCAGTTCTGATCCGTACAAAATTCCTCAAAACAACTGGAGTGACGGTGCAGATTTGTGGTCTACCGTTAGCTACATGTTGGAATAGACCTTCTTTTTCCCCGAAGAGTCCCAACATGGAAGAACAGTTTGAAAAAAATTACAAAACCAAGAAAACCTTCTTTATGTAAAGACTTTTTCCCCCCAACATCAGCTTTTGGGAACAGAATGCTGCAAAAGCCAAAGCATTTACTCTCAAAGGACTCCGACCTGAACTGTGGGCTGGATGGTATCCCCACCCCTCCATGTCTCAACAACCCCACGGACATATAGTTACACAGCTATCTGCACTCTGTCATTTATACAGTGATGCTCATTATTGTTAAAACAATATCTGAAGTGTTATTTGTAAAACAACAAAATATCTTGCTCTAGACTTTCAGTGAATGTTGTAAGATTTTATTTTAATTTTATTTAATAGTGGATGGTACAATAATTACAAACACTAACAGAATCAGCACATTCCAGTTGTAGCTGTAGTCGTACAGTATCTATAATCATTGAAATAATAAAACCTAATGGTAAGTACATTCAAGGAATGGAAAGACATGCTTTTGTGTCTCAAATAGTAAACCATACCCTCTACAGTAAATATATACAGTGGGGCAAAAAAGTATTTAGTCAGTCACCAATTGTGCAAGTTCTCCCACTTAAAAAGATGAGAGAGGCCTGTAATTTTCATCATAGGTACACTTCAACTATGCCCCCCTTGAATGTCTCTACCAGTGTATCGATCAAATCAATAGCTGGAGGTCACAAAATTTTCTTCAGCTGAACACAGATAAAACAGAAGTAATTCTACTTGGGAAAAAAGATGAAAGACTCAGGATTACCACTATTCTTGACACAAAAGGGATTAAAACTAAAGAAATGGTTAAAAATCTTGGTGTTTTCATTGACAGCGAGCTAAACTTTGACAGTCACATGAAAGCAATCACTAAAACGCCATTTTATCACCTAAAAAACATTTCCAAACTAAGAGGACTTATGTCAAAAAATGATCTGGAAAAACTGATACATGCCTTCATCTCTAGTAGGGTTGATTACTGCAATGGCCTTTTCACAGGCCTGCCAAAAAAGACCATCAAACGACTTCAGCTGGTTCAAAATGCAGCGGCGAGGGTTCTCACACGAACAAAAAGAACAGAGCACATTACTCCAATTCTAAGGTCCCTTCACTGGCTTCCAGTAAGCTACAGAATTGACTTTAAAGCATTGCTGCTGGTGTACAAATCTCTAAATGGTACAGGGCCCAATTCCCTCTCTGGTATGTTGCAGCGGCCTAACCCAATCAGATCTACCAGATCGCAGCAGAAAAATTTACTATTAAAACCAGTTGTTAAAACAAAGTGTGGTGAAGCAGCTTTTAGCTACTATGCAGTGCAGCTATGGAACCAACTGCCAGAGGACATTAAAAATGCTCCTGCTGTTGGCAGCTTCAAATCTAGGTTAAAGACCAAGCTGTTTTCAGATGCTTTCTGTTAAATAATTAATATTTTTACATTTTTTATAATCTTTACTTTCTCTGCATGTTTTAAATTTACTTTAATTTTATTCTATTTTATTCTGCTGGTTTCTTTTTCTCCTTTTTTCTTTTTGGCATTTTATTATTTTATTTCTACTATTGTTTAATTCTTATTATTTTCTTTTAATTATTTTAATTAATTGTTTTAGATTAAAAATAAAATTATTTTATGTAATTTTATTTCTCTATTGTTTACTGTTTTTGCTTCTGTAAAGCACATTGAACTGCCATTGTGTATGAAATGTGCTATATAAATAAACTTGCCTTGCCTCAACTATGAGAGCCAGAATGAGAAAAAAAAATCCAGAAAATCACATTGTCTGATTTTTAAGAATTTATTTGCAAATTATGGTGGAAAATAAGTATTTGGTCAATAACAAAAGTTCATCTCAATACTTTGTTATATACCCTTTGTTGGCAATGACAGAGGTCAAACGTTTTCTGTAAGTCTTCACAAGGTTTTCACACACTGTTGCTGGTATTTTGGCCCATTCCTCCATGCAGATCTCCTCTAGAGCAGTCATTTGCCCGGGCGGTGTGTTTGGGATCATTGTCATGCTGAAAGACCCAGCCACGTTTCATCTTCAATGCCCTTGCTGATGGAAGGAGGTTTTCACTCAAAATCTCACGATACATGGCCCCATTCATTCTTTCCTTTACACGGATCAGTCGTCCTGGTCCCTTTGCAGAAAAACAGCCCCAAAGCATGATGTTTCCACCCCCATGCTTCACAGTAGGTATGGTGTTCTTTGGATGCAACTCGGCATTCTTTCTCCTCCAAACACGACAAGTTGAGTTTTTAACAAAAAGTTCTATTTTGGTTTCATCTGACCATATGACATTCTCCCAATCCTCTTCTGGATCATCCAAATGCTCTCTAGCAAACTTCAGACGGGCCTGGACATGTACTGGCTTCAGCAGGGGGACACGTCTGGCACTGCAGGATCTGAGTCCCTGGCGGCGTAGTGTATTACTGATGGTAGCCTTTGTTACTTTGGTCCCAGCTCTCTGCAGGTCATTCACCAGGTCCCCCCGTGTGGTTCTGGGATTTTTGCTCACCGTTCTTGTGATCATTTTGACCCCACGGGGTGAGAGCTTCCGTGGAGCCCCAGATCGAGGGAGATTATCAGTGGTCTTGTATGTCTTCCATTTTCTAATAATTGCTCCCACAGTTGATTTCTTCACACCAAGCTGCTTACCTATTGCAGATTCAGTCTTCCCAGCCTGGTGCAGGTCTACAATTTTGTTTCTGGTGTCCTTTGACAGCTCTTTGGTCTTGGCCATAGTGGAGTTTGGAGTGTGACTGTTTGAGGTTGTGGACAGGTGTCTTTTATACTGATAACGAGTTCAAACAGGTGCCATTAATACAGGTAACGAGTGGAGGACAGAGGAGCCTCTTAAAGAAGTTGTTACAGGTCTGTGAGAGCCAGAAATCTTGCTTGTTTGTAGGTGACCAAATACTTATTTTACCGAGGAATTTACCAATGAATTCATTAAAAATCCTACAATGTGATTTCCTGGATTCTTTCCCCCCATTCTGTCTCTCATAGTTGAAGTGTACCTATGATGAAAATTACAGGCCTCTCATCTTTTTAAGTGGGAGAACTTGCACAATTGGTGGCTGACTAAATACTTTTTTGCCCACTGTATCATTTACATAGTGAATTATTCCATAGATAAATCCATCTTACCCCATTATTATTTGACATTGGCCCATCATGCATGTGAAGATGAGGAGGACAGGCTGTTTAATTTCCTCCTAAATGCAATGGCAAACTGAATGATAAGACACTACTGCAGTACAGACTCTTGTTTTATAATGTTTTTAGTTTTATAATTCATCTTTGCAATATTGCTAGGCATTGTTAGGCAAAACAAAGTGCTTTGTGTCCTAAACTCTACGTAAAAAGACGTATTATGTACTCGTACCGTATGAAAGTCTTACATATATGATATTGATTTATGTTTCATGTTTTCAGGGCTTGTCTTGTTCTTCTGTTGCAGAAATGCTGTTTTTAAAAATAAAATGTTTAAAAAAATGTACTTTTGTCTAAATAACTCAATTATACCCCTAGAAAACATCAATATTGCCTTGAACAGTGTACTTGAAAAGTTGCTGAAATACCGCAAAATTTTAGGGCAAAAGGAAATTCAAGGGGGGGATTTTTTTTTGAGGCCATTTGCCCTGCAGGGAAAAAGGTGTCAAAAGTTAATGTTGAGGCCTCTCATCATCATCATCATCATCATCAATGCATCTTCACACAAAATGTGACTTATTTAATCCCTGACAGCAAACTGAGGCTGAACACCAAATGACTTTATAATCCCTACTTCTGTAGCCTTCCTAGGATATAACAATTGCCTTGTACACCCTCTATAGTGCACTACGTGCTATTTGTGATCAAAACACAGAGCTGAAAGTCCAGTAAAAGTCTCTAAACAGGGTTTCCGCCATGTACAATTGGCTGCGGCGGGCCGCCGCACCTTGATTTTTGCCGCTGCACCTTCAGGAATTCCGTAGCACCCCTAGGCAGTCTTATTTTAAAAAAATAGGCTAAACCAATATTTTTTGACGTTGAGTGGACTCGAGCCTGGCATGAACTGCTCCGACGCGCTATAATGACACCAATCTATCACCAGCCAATCAGGAGACTTAATCAAACGCATCCCCCGCCCACCAGTCTATCACCAGCCAATCAGAAGACTTAATCAAACACATCTCCCGCCCACTTGTGTCCGCGTCTGAGACGTTGAATTTTCACAGGAGGGAAGAAGTTGACTGAGGTAAGACTGTGTGATAAATTAACGAATGAATAAGAGAGGAATTTCAACATATAGGGCTTAAGTTTGTTACCGTTAAATAAGCATTGCTTGTACAGTAGCGTTATGTCGTTACAACGTTGACCCACTTTTAACGTGCCGAGTACCGACTGTAGCCGCTAACAAGCTAATTAGCTTGCTGTCAAAAGTGCAAAGACCTTAAATTGCTCTGTGTAAATTAGAAAATGGCGCAACTTCCTCTGGAGCCGTCAGCTCAACTTGTCTTGAGTTTTGAGCCGATCACAGCAGGGCAGCACTGTGGCCTGAGGTAAAACAGGAGAGTTTTAGTTTGTTTAAATTACAAAAATGAGTAACCCAATGACTCTCATATACTCTTCATATACTCACACTGTTTAAGTAATGCAATAAAACTCATCTTTAAAAGTGGAATTTACTCAAACTGTTTGCACAGAATGAACTTTGGGGTTAACAGTGTAATAGTGTTGCAGTGTTCTGCAAATTTGCAATTTAATATTTCAGATCTTGAGACATGAAAAGTGCTATTTTAAAAAATAAAAGGTCAGAAATGTTTTTTGTCGTCTATTTAGTTAATTTTATTTCCTCAATAATTTTCCTTGATTGAGAAATGGGTCTGGGCTCTTATGGGTTAATCAGTAGCCTGCATTCGAGTATATGTTCCATTTACAGTCAAACATTTTGATGGACTCCGGGCTCAATTTTGATGAATCAAAAATCTGCGTAGTAGTACAGTCTGAAGACGCGCTTGCACATTCGGTGTCAATTGAACAAAAATTATGGGAGGATATAGTTTAATAAGTTTTACAGTTTTTGAAGTGAGTGATGGATTGATAAGTTTAGATGTGTTCAATATTTTCTTATCTTCAGACATAATATTGTAGATGTTTCTTTACCTGCTTGATAGTTTTGACCGGGACTCCAATCTTCCTCAGAAGAGTCATTAGTCCTTAAATTAAATTCGTTATAGACATGAACTTAAAATCATTGTTTTATTTTATGGCCTTGGTGCCCTGGCTTTGGGCCTTCGTGCCCTTGGCATCAGCAGAGCGTTCGCTTTCCACACTTCGTCGACTGAAATCATACCTCCGATCCACAATGACACAAAAGAGACTGAATGACTTGATGAACTGCCATATTCACCGTGACATTCTGGAACAAACTGACATGACAGCCATCGCGAAGGAGTTCGTGCAGGCCAATGACAGACGCAGGCAGGCCTTTGGGAAGTTTTAAGCGCAAGTCATTGGTTACTTCTATTAGCACCGCCGAGTGCACTGCTTCCTCTGTTTTCAGTGTTTCTATACTGCATTGGTACTGATACAAGCAAGTTGTTTAAGTTGAGTTAGCCTACTACCGAGGTGCTTTTGTTGTGTACTGTTGGCTGTTTTAGCATTTTATTCTGCGCAGTTATGTGCTGACATGTTGTGGGCTAAAGTCATGACCAATGGATTAATCTATGTATAGCCTTCTGTGCTGTTGGCTGTTTTTATCCTCGTACTGGGGTGGGACGGCTGAGCGCAGGTCTTGCCACCGCACCTTCAAACATTTTCTAGGGGAAACACTGCTAAATATTTACTCAGATAAGATTAAAAATTAATCCCCTTTAAATCTGCTCTCTCAAGTAGAATATATTTTCAGTGATCACTTAAATATATAATATACTAGTGGTAAAACAGTGGAAGTGTAAAGAGCGCGTCACTGACCTGAGGCAGGAACTGACAGAGATTCCCAACCTGGATGTGGAAGTCCTTTACTGCCTCCTCAACCACCTTCTGACTCGTGTGTTTGCCATTAATCATCCACACACTCTGATTATTCTCCACATTAATCTCACGGTTAATCACCAGGTTTCCCACAGCTCTGTACCTGAGAGAGAGAGAGAGACACACACACACACACACACACACACACACACACACACACACACAGCAGAGGGTTTCATAGCATGTTACCACCATATTAGGTAGAGTTGAGCCGGATACTCGGCTGAAACGAGTATCCGGTACGGATAAAGCACTTTTGCCGAGTACGAGTATTATACGAGTAATACGAATCAATATCTGTGCTCGGACTGAATGAAAATCCTCACACAGCGTCCCTCCCCTACACACACCGCTCTGCTCACTCACACAGAGAACAGCGCTCCGTCTCTCCCTCAGTCACTCAGGTTCGCGGCTCTTTTCCGTTAACATTTCGGGTTTCTTCAGCTTCAAGTTTGTTTTTATTTCAATTTGTACTTACTTATAACCAGTAGAGTTCTGGTAAACGTGGGTTCGTTCAGACGTGGTGCTTGGTAGAAAGTGACTCGCGTTGCGTCTCTGCCTGTCGGAGATTTTTTTTTCTTTTTTAACCATCGGTTAAAAACAGGTTTTTTTTACTTCACGCATCGAGTGTCTGACACTTTCTTGCTGTAATTCATGTAAAAATAAAGGTAGTAGTGGTATAAGTATTATAAATTAAGCTACACACACACACACGGTGCGGAAATAAAAAAAAAGAACCAAAAATCACACTGATCATAAAAAAATTAAAAGTTAAAAAAAGAAAGTTGAGTATGAAAACTCGTTCATTACATTTAATTTCATAATTGCAACCGCATGTGTTGTATTCATTGTTGCAAAACTTGTTCTGTAAATAGTTCGTTTGCTATCGTGATCAAAACTATTGATCTGAAGCTCAATGCTGATGCTGTCCTGTAAATAGTTTTCTAATCAGCAATAAATATAACAATTTCTGATCAACCCATATCAATTACACGCTTAAAATAACATACTGGTTAAAGCCCCACCCATTTCAAGACAACCAGACCCATTTCCAGGTTAAATCCCGCCCACTCCCGGGTTAGGCCCCACCCACTCCGAGTACAGAAAGATAATTCATATGGTTAACAGATACAGATAATGCTGTACTCGCTTATCCCTAATATTAGGCATATAATGATATACCGTGTGAGGATAAATCGCGATACAAATTTACGACGATTCCAGTCAATTAAATAATTTTTAAAAATTATGATTTGTGAATTGTGATTATCAGGCTGTATAATCTCCTAGTATTTCCAAGCTGTGATGGTGTTGTTTAGACAGCAGAGGGCGCAATACTGCACAATAACAGGAATGCACATGACTTAAACGTAGGTGGAAGTAACACAGCTCTAATGCTGCAAGACACAAACAGATCTAAACTGGAGACAAACTGTTTATTTGTGCAGTCAGATTTAACAAGAAATCGGAGCCCTCTTTTTACAAACCGTTGAAAGATAAAGAACAGAGAAGAAAACTGTAGGCAGTACAAATGTTCATAAAAGTTAATTCTGAAAAGGCCTGTTATTAAAGGTTTTCATTTTTAATAAAAGGAATATTTCAGTTATATTTTACTCCAGTGCTTACAAAAGTGAGCAAATAATTATTGTTATTAAGAAAATGATTTTTTTTTTTTTAACCCTCTGGGTTCTCCGGCGAAGCTCAGCAGGTTTAGAATGAGTAGGTCATGTATTTAGATAAATTTTACGTGAGTTTTTTTTTAAATCCTACAGGCATGATAAACATATTGATAGAAACTTTACACTTTCCTCTGTGCCCACTGCCAAGTAATATCATAGATTTTAAATTACCTAAATTAGATGAAACATAAAACTTGTCCCCTTCGTCAGTCACACCAGAGCGCTGAGCGCCCACTTACACATTCATAAAAGACTGTCTCCATGGTAACGGCATGATAATCACTTTCACTCTTTCGGTTTCAATTGGTTTCTCTTTCACGGCAGGAACTCCCACCGTAAAACAGGATAAAATCTGTCAACCATAGTTTAGGCTCTCTGTTTGGAGGTCAAACTTGTTGCGAGATGGCACGTGGATTTTATGCTCAGGAGGCGCTTTGGATAATTCAGGAAAGCAATTCAATTTCAGCAGTTCATCGGATCTTGAGAACTGTGACACTGATGAGCGGTGTCATTTTGAACTTTGACTTGATCCAGCTGATCAACTCGAGCAGGTGTAAATATTTCTTCTATTTCTGATGAGGATATCGATTGATATGCGTGCGGTGTAGTGCATAATCTTTGCGTACTTCTTGAGTAAATAAACCACACACTGTCACCAAGTAAATATAAAACGTGCACCGCCACTGAGTAAATAAAACGCGCACCAGCACTGATTTGCTCTCTTTTCTGTTTTCTCTTTTTCTGGCACTCTAATGATAAAACATTACCTTACTCATTGTGATGAATCATTTTGATTACTTTTTTTTTTAAAGATTTTTTTTGGGCTTTTTTCACCTTTATTGGATAGGACAGTGTAGAGACAGGAAACGAGCGGGAGAGAGAGACGGGGAGGGACCAGGAAATGACCCCGGGCCGGAACCGAGCCCATGGCACGGCGCCCCATCCACCCGAGCCACGACGCCCCCTCATTTTGATTACTTGACCTGATGGGATTAAGGGGGCGGGGTTTTCATTCTTCTCATTGAATGGAATTTTTTACTCTGATTGAATACCCCTCCCACTGCCAACCCTTTATCCCAAAACAATAGGACAAATTTTTTGATGGCCAGTTAATTGTCCAAATCAATGGCGCAGATTTAAGTTTTTGTGCTTGATCCATTCCTCAGACTGAACAGAATCACTTCAAGTGACCAAAACAGTTCAACACAATGGGTAAGGTCATGTTCCCCCCCCAAACATTCCAACACAGTTCTAAAACTGCTTTTTACAACATCTCCATTTATCTGTTATTTTTTTAAAGTACAATCATGACATACAAACTACAGAGATATTATTGTAACTGAACTTGTACTGAATACAAAAAAAAAATCATATGACTGAAAATATTGCTTAGATTTGTTGAAATTGACAAAATCAGAGCGTACCAAAACCATTAGAGTGCCAGAAAATACCCTCAGACCCCAGAGGATTAAAAAAAGGAATATTTAAGTTGATAAAGTATAGTAAAATGCTGCTTTTTTTGTAAAAAAAAAAAATTCTCTCCATTCAATTTTTTCTCAAAAATATCACGGGGAAAATCGAATGGTGAAATGGGTGAATTATTACAGGCCTAATCTATGGTTTTCCCCAAAGCGTTTTAGCTATCGGACCTGATACGCTTGCTCTACCTGCCGATACACTTAGATTTATACCGATATGTTAAATTTCCTACCCACAAGTAACTAGATACATAGAAAAGCAAATAACAGATCCATTTACATATTGATTGCTTTGTGTTAAACAAGCCGTCTTTTTTTCCAATGTTTGTGTTGATTCTGTCAAAGTAATATGTCCGCGTGGTATGATGTAAACAAACTAATCTGTTCAAAACGTCCAATAAAAATATCGAAAGAAAACGTCAGACATCCCGGAATTTTCCGATTCGTTATAAGCGATCTCATTGGCTGCCGATGTTGTCCCCCACTGGACGGGCAAAGCCGACTGATTTTAATCACAAAAGCTTGACCTAGTCTATTATCATTATGGCTTCGATCAAAGATTGGTTGACTAAACGTCGACAAACCCACATGAGTGATGGCGCACAAACTCAGACAACTGTCACGACAACGAAAACGTCATCAATTCTGATCACAGCGACTGGCTCAAAAAGCACTCGCTGGACAATTTGATCCACATCAGCATGGACGACAGCGAGACGGACTATGAGAGGGTTGCCCAACATTGGGCCAAGCAAACGCCAAGGAGAATTAATCCGCTTTAAAGGAGTAGAAAACTTAATCCATTAGTTTGGGTTTGCAGAAGGATTATGTACTTATAAACACTCTCACGAAGTGAAGTTGTCCAAATGTGTCAAATATAGCATCATTTCAAATAATAATCATAAGCATTTTTGGCAGTGTGATGTCACTGGGATCCATTTAACAAAGGGCGGCTCCGGATTATTCTTTTGTTAAAGGCTCACCGTGACATCACACTGCCAAATACATTTATTATTATTCACAATTATGCTACATTTGACACTTATTAACAAATTCTCTTCATGAATGTGTTTATAAGTACATAATCTTTCCGCAAACTTAAATTTATGAATTAAGTTTTCTTTTCCTTTATGTTTTAATCTTAATCTAGTCCATTTAATAAAGTGCCAAAATGTAAACTTTATAATATGCAGTTGCCTGACTTTTCTTTTCAGTGTATCTTAATTATACATATATTACGGTAATTGCATCAGAAACATTCTAAATCATTACAGTTATAGTAATACAGCAACTTATTTTAAGGTGGCAGGTCTTCGGTTCAGATCCCTTTGTGATCAACAGGAGGTCATGATGATCGATTCTCTTCATTGGGTTGCATAAGATGGAGCAAACCACTGGTCATATTTTCATGCACATTTTTGTTACAACACGACTTGATCATGGATAATTAAGGGATCCCCGTAGATTTTCAGTCGATCATAGACCTCAGTAATCGATAACAAAACAGTTTAACTTGCATGTTGAACTTTAAGGTGAAATTTCAAATGTGTTTACATTTTTTTAAAATTTAACCTTTATTTAACGAGGTAAAGCTTATTGAGATATAAAATCTCTTTCAAAAGCAACCTGGCCAAGAGGCAGCAGATTTTATAATACAAACAATAATACAAATAGCAATCTTACAATAAAGAAAAATATCAGAGATAGATTAACATCTGTAACACATTTTAACATCTGAATTAAAAACAGTGACAAAGCCCAATGCTTTCGAGTTCCTTAGTTTTAAGAATTCTAACAAAGCTATCAAGAGGAATCAAATCTGACAATTTTAATTCATCTTGCAGAAAGTTCCATGCAGAGGGAGCAGCAAAGCGAAATGCCTTTTTCCCCAGTTCTGTGAAGACACGAGGGACAGTCAGAATAAAAAAGACAGTGGATCATAGGCTATAATGTCCATGACTCCTAACAAGGTAATTTCCAAGATAGGATGGGACCATACCAAGTACAGCCTTATAAATTAAAAAAAAAAAAAAAAAAAAAGTCAACCAGTGATGCCCCTTTTCCACCAAAGCAGTTCCAGGGCTGGTTCGGGGCCAGTGCTTAGTTTGGAACCGGGTTTTCTGTTTCCACTGACAAAGAACTGGCTCTGGGGCCAGAAAAACAGGTTCCAGGCTAGCACCAACTCTCTGCTGGGCCAGAGGAAAGAACCGCTTACGTCAGCGGGGGGCGGAGTTGTTAAGACCAACAACAATAACAAGACCGCGAAAGATCGCCATTTTTAAGTGCCGAGAAGCAGCAGCTGTACAAACGCAAAGTCAGCCATTATTATTATTATTATTGCTGCTGCTTCTTCCGTGTTGTTTTTGCTTCGATATTCGCGCCAAGGTTTATGCAAACGTAGCGACGTAACTGACGTATACAGCGACGTAATGACGTGGCTTCTCTTAGCACCGCGAGCTATGGAAAAGCAAACTGGTTCTCAGCTGGCTCGCAAGTTGAACGAGTTTTGAATCAGCACCAGCACTGGCCCCGAACCAGCCCTGGAACTGATTTGGTGGAAAGGGGGTATGAGTGAATCTTCTAACAGACAGGGATGACCAGTCAGCTTTTTTGTACAAAGTGCAATGACGGGTCAGATTCTTGCATCCAGTGACAAACCTCAGAACACAATGATGCACAGTGTCCAGAGAACGTAAACATGTAACTGGTGCATGCATATACAGCAGGGATGGGCAACTGGCGGCCCGCATGCGGCCCACCTCCTTACTCAGTGCGGCCTGTAGATCATTTATTAATTATCAGGAAAAAAATTAACTGCGGCCTTTTTTTTTTTTTAACAGTTGTAATTACACTGTTGACCGATAGAGGGCGCTTCCTATGCAAACAATATCAGGGCCCTGGGCCTTACCCCCTTCAGCGAGGAAGAGCGACAAGAGAAAGTGCAAAAAAAAGACAACTCGATCAAGAAAACCATACCTTTCAGTCAAGATGGGAAGCAGATTATCTCTTCATAGAATCCATGTGTCTGGTTTGCTTAGAAACCATAGCAGTCATGAAAGATTTCAACTTAAGTCGCCACTACAACACCTTGCACAAAGTTAAATATGAGAAGTACACTGGAGCTGCAAGGGCCGCTGTCGTAGCCGACCTCAAATCAAAAGTAAACCAACAACAGAGCCACAGCTACACAGGAATCAGCACTCAAAGCCTCTTATGCTGTTTCACTTGAGCTTGCCAAAGCAAAGAAGCCATTGTCAGATGGGGAAATTGTCAAGGTGTGCGCCGTGGAAATGGCTAAAGCTTTTGGTGACGATAAGATGGTTAAACACTTTGAAACGGTCTCTTTGTCCTGACGCACAGTGATGCGCAGAATTTTTGACATTCACGATCATGTCGAAATTAAGCTGAGAAAAGTCATGCATGACTGCAAGTACTTCTCCTTGGCTTTGGATGAGAGTACAGATGTGATGGATGTTAGCCAGCTACTGATTTTTACGAGAACTATTGACAGTTCATTTGAAGTGCACGAGGAGCTATTACAATTGGTTTCTCTGCATGATACGACTAAGGGCACCGATATATTCAACGCCGTTGACAGTGTTGCAAGTGGATTTGGTGGCTTTGACAAACTGTCAACTGTTGTTACGGATGGCGCACCCGCGATGCAGGGAAGACACAGAGGTTTCGCAGGGCTCCTCCGACAGAGCGGGGTAAACTGCCCTATACTGCACTGTCTCATACATCAGGTGAGTAGCCTCATATTAACTGTGAGATGTAGGCCTGAGTTTGACATGGCAGGACAAAAATATTTTTTTAACATGCTATGCATTTTATCTCTCCAGGAAGCCCTCTGCGCGAAGACACTGAACTTTAGCCACGTTATGGATTTAGTGACCAAAGTAACAAATCCCATCAGAGGGGGGGAACAGGTCCCTTTGTCACAGGAGGTTCATCGCCTTTTTGGATGAAGTGGACGCCGCGTATGGGGATTTACAAATGCACGCTGAGATCAGATGGATGAGGCGAGGGAAGCGTCTGGAGCGTTTTTTTGCGCTGCGCTCTGAACTACCAGTGTTCTTGGAGAACAGTATTACTGGTGATACAAGCGCCTACTGCAGAAAACTCAAAGACACACAGTTTATTTGCGACATGGCCTTTCTGACAGACATCACCTCGCATCTCAACCACCTTAACACACACTTGCAGGGGAGAGACCAAACTGTCTGCGATCTGTATGCACACACAACCGCATTCCAGCGTAAACTCGACCTGTTCATAGAAGGATTTTCTTCCCATCGTCCAAATTTGGCACACTTTCCCGCTTGTGAGGAGATGCGAAAAGATAACCCCAGGCGCGAGAAACTACTTCAGAAGTATCGGGCCGACATCGAAAAATTGCAGGAGCAGTTTAACAATCGTTTCCAAGATTTTCATGTGATGAAGCCGCGAATTGCGCTATTCACGGACCCCGTCTCTGCTGCTGTCAGCGAGCAACCATCAGAACTGCAGCTCGAACTCTGCGAGTTGCAGTCAGATCCGTATTTTCAAGCAAAGCGCAATGAGAGGGGAATTTCATTTTGGAGACTGCTACCAGAGGCACGTTTTCCACTCCTCAGAGACTTTGCTCTGTCAATGGCCAGCATGTTTGGGAGCACTTACATTTGTGAGAGCAGCTTTTCAACAATGAAGCACATTAAGTCAAAAGAGAGGAACAGACTCATGGATGATTTGACGCGGATTGGATGCACAAAGATTGACATCGATATCCAGTCTATTGTGCGCCAGCAGGCAAAACCACAAGCGTCTCATTAAGTTGCACTTAATGTTGGGCCGCTGTTTTTTTAGTTTTGTGCCTCGTTGAATGTGAGCCCTTTGCACTTTGTTTCTTTTAAAACAAACTTGTGTTTGTCATTTAACAAGACGAGCATTATGTTAAAAATGCATTTCAGTGTGGAAAATATTAAATAAAATGTATGTTGGTTCAATAAACATACAGACATTAGAATATATAAATATTTTGTTCTTATTTAAAATTCTTTTGTAACTTCTCTCATATCTGATTAGTTGAAGTGCGCGGTCATGTGGCCCTCTGATGGTGGTGATGAAAAATTGTGGCCCTCTTTATCATGCAAGTTGCCCATCCCTGATATACACTACATCACCATAATCAAGCAGTGGAAGAAAGGTTGCTGACAAGGCGTTTCCTGGCTCCAAGAGAGAAGCAAGATCTATTCCTAAAGTAAAAGCCCAATTTTACCCTAAGTTTAGAAACTAAACTTGAAACATGGTACTTGAAAGTTAAACGTTCATCAACATGGAAACCCAGGTACTTGTAGGACGAGACCAGCTCAGTGGCTGTACCCTGGCAAGTTAAAATGGGGAGATTTTTTGACAGCACAGTAGCCCTGGAAAAAAGCATGACCTTCATCTTATCAGTGTTCAAAACCAGCTTCAGCCTTTGCAGATGGGCCTGAACAACATCAAAGGCTGACTGTAAAAGAGTGAAAGCTTGCACAACAGACGATGCAAAACAATAAATTATTGTGTCGTCTGCATAAAAATGATACAAGGCATCTGACAAATCATTGCAAAGATCATTTATATAGATTGAAAACAAAATGGGCCCTAACACAGACCCTTGTGGTACCCACTTTGAAACACTCAAAAATGTTGATGAGGACCCTGCCATCTGGACACACTGTGATCTACCCGATAGGTAATTTCTGAACCAAGACACTGCATGCTCAGATAAGCCAACTTTGTGCAAGATATCAATCAGGATATTATGATCAACAGTGTCAAACGCCTTGGATAAGTCTATAAATAACGCTACACACACTTTCTTTAAGTCCAATGCTTCAGTGATGCCATTTAAAACCTTAAGGGCCGCAGAAACAGTGCTGTGTTTTTTCCTAAAACCAGATTGGTATCTTGATAAGATGCTAGTTTCCTCAAGAAAATCCTTTAATTGATTGCTGACAAGTCTTTCAAAGACCTTTGCTAAAATGCACAGCTTTGAAATCGGCCTGTAATTATTCACAATTGAGGGATCTCCCCCTTTTAACAGGGGAAGAATGAAAGCAGACTTCCATATGCTTGGGACCTCACTATTAAGAAGACTGAGATTATACAAATCTGATAAAGGCTGAGCAATGAAGTCCACAGCCAACTTAAGAAAGTAAGGTTCAAGTTGATCAGGACCGGCAGATTTATTTGGGTCCAACTGTTTCAACTCTCTAGATACATCAGCAGCAGATGTAGGACATGGATGCAAACGGCGCGCCTTTTGGCGGATGCCGCCTTTTTCACGGCTGTCTGGGGGACTTGTGTGAATCGCGCAGATCCGATGAGTTTTTTTTTGGGGGGGGGGGGGGCGTTGGAGTGTCTGATTATAATTTCATCAAATTAATTTCTGTATTAAAATTACTAAATAAGCAAATGCCGTTACAGTCCATGAAACATAGGAAGTATAAGTATGAGAAGAAAACAGTAAATCAGAAAGCTGCGCATGTAAAGCCAATTACGTAACTTACGTTGGACTGATGGAAATCCTTGCGCGTGCAGTGAAGTGCAGCCAGCAGCAGATAATGGCGCGCAGCCAATTGGCTTTACGTGCACAGCTTTCTGATTTACTGTTTTCTTCTCATACTTATACTTCCTATGTTTCATGGACTGTAACGGCATTTGCTTATTTAGTAATTTTAATACAGAATTTACTTTGATGAAATTATAATCAGACACTCCAACGCCCCCCCCCCCCAAAAAAAAAACTCATCGGATCTGCGCAATTCACACAAGTCCCCCAGACAGCCGTGAAAAAGGCGGCATCTGCCAAAAGGCGCGCCGTTTGCATCCATGTTAGGAAGAAACTGAAATGGGCCTTCCACATTTTCTTTACAAACAGGCAAGACATTACCATTTTCAACAAGAGAATCAGGACTATTTGACTAATGATTAGATTCAAATAAAAAACCTGCAGAAATAAAATGCTCATTAAAACAGTTTAATATCTCAGACTTATCAGTTATCATACATGAGCCCTTGTTGATAAAGGATGGTGGTTTGGTGGAGGAAACCTGGCCAGAAAAAGACCTGATCAGTTTCCAAAACTTTTTTGGATCATTTAAATTTTTACTGGTTTCCAAGAGGTAACGCTCTGCCTTTGCTCTTTTTATAACCCGAGTACAGCGATTTCTAAGCTGCCTAAATCTGAGCCAATCTGCATCAGTTTTACTTTGTCTTGCTCTGGCCCATGCAATGTTTCTATCTCGAAGAAGACTATTTAGCTCAGGAGAAAACCAGGGATTACTGCGACCTTTTACTCGCAATTTGTAAAAAGGAGCATGTTTGTTCAAAATATTCAAGAAACCATCAGAAAAGAACTTCCAGGCCAGTTCCACTTCACTAATAAGATTAAGTCTACTCCAATCAAAATTATAAAGATCATGAAAAAAAAGCTTGCTCACGAAAATGTTTAAGGTCTCTTTTGATAAGCAGTCGAGACTTGGCTTTAGGAAGCTTAGCCTGCCTGACAGTTGCAATGACACAATGGTCACTGAGATCATTTGCAAAAATGCCTATCAGAGTATTTATGTGGAGCATTTGTCAAGATCAAATCAAGCAATGATGACTTCTCGAGACATTTAACATTTGGACGTGTTGCCGCCTCAACAAGTTGTGTCAGATTAAAAGAGTCACACACCGATTTGAGATCGTCTGATGCTGAAGTCAACCAGTCGCAATTCAGGTCCCCCACTAGCAATTACTCATTTGAGTCAAAATTAGACAAATGACGTGCTAATGAGGTTAGTGCTTCAGCACTAGCAGAGGGTGGCCTGTAGCATGCAATGATATTAATAAATTGACTCTGAGCAAGATCAAGTTTTAAAGCCAGCAGTTAAGACATTAATACTATTTAGGTCAGAAATCATTGAAACACTGGTAAAATCTATCCAATAATCATCATGGATCTAAAACCTCGGAAACCCTGAAAATGCACCCGAGAGCATCTATTTTCAAAACATTTTGCGGGGGGGGGGGGGGGGGGGGCATGCCCCCAGACCCCCCTAGTTTCGCTTCGCTCAATTGTCTGTGTATTATCATGCCAGAATTTAGGGCTTTAATTTTTTTCTGGGAAAAAACTGCTAATCCATATAATACTGCACTGTGTACAGTCAGATACTTACAGCTCCACCTCCACTGAGCCTTTAGTGCAGCCTCTCTTCACATACAATCCCACCTGATACACACACGCACAAACAAAATAAAACCATGTTCAAACTGCAAGCCTAACAGCACAGATCTGATTTATTTATTTTATTAGGTTTCGTTCACATTACCAGGTTAAAGTGTCACAAATCTGCTAATCTGTTTCATAGAAAACTGGAAGGAACCGAAACCAAGTCCATGACTGCCCACAAACTCACTGTGTCTATCTGGGACACTTCACAGGACAGGCATGTTTGGGAGTGAGGAAGAAAAACAGACCTGGTACTCTGGTGGGAGGGGCAATCACAGCTACATTAGCCAATCACGTGTTCCTGTGTGGGTCATGTGTGTGGAAGAGGGCAGAGCGCTTTCCTCTCAGCCCTGTGACACGGCATGAGCAGTTACAGGTGTGTCAAAGGGTGAGGGGACCGGCCAGCTCGTGGGCAGGAAATGGACAAAACCAAATGACGAGGCTGAAAAGGGGGGGCATTTTGTGTAATGTGGATTTGAGCCACTTTTACCGACAGTGTGAACGAAGTTTACTACATAAACTAATAAACACACAGCCATGTACAAACAAAGAAATGCTAACAAAGCTAATTAAACAATGTAAAAATGATCACTGAAAACCATCTGTGATGACGAGAGTGACTTGCCTTATCCCCTCGTCCCAGCACAGCCGTCTTTCCCGCAAGTCCCAGACAGATAGCACACACAATACTGGACTTGCCAGTTCCGTTCGCTCCCACAATCATGTTCAGGTTCGGACCAGGAAAAACTTCCGAGTGATCGTACGTGCTGTTAATAAACACAATATTTCCACCTGATCAACACTGAAACACCAACAGGAATAAACCCCTACAGAGCGGCGTTTAATCTCCTCCCGAACCCCTACAGAGCGGCGCTTAATCTCCTCCCGAACCCCTACAGAGCGGCGTTTAATCTCCTCCCGAACCCCTACAGAGCGGCGTTAAATCTCCTCCCGAACCCCTACAGAGCGGCGTTAAATCTCCTCCCGAACCCCTACAGAGCGGCGTTAAATCTCCTCCCGAACCCCTACAGAGCGGCGCTTAATGTCCTCCCGAACCCCTACAGAGCGGCGTTTAATCTCCTCCCGAACCCCTACAGAGCGGCGTTAAATCTCCTCCCGAACCCCTACAGAGCGGCGTTAAATCTCCTCCCGAACCCCTACAGAGCGGCGTTAAATCTCCTCCCGAACCCCTACAGAGCGGCGTTAAATCTCCTCCCGAACCCCTACAGAGCGGCGTTAAATCTCCTCCCGAACCCCTACAGAGCGGCGCTTAATCTCCTCCCGAACCCCTACAGAGCGGCGCTTAATCTCTTCCCGAACCCCTATAGAGCGGCGCTTAATCTCCTCCCGAACCCCTACAGAGCGCCGTTAAATCTCCTCCCGAACCCCTACAGAGCGGCGCTTAATCTCCTCCCGAACCCCTACAGAGCGGCGCTTAATCTCCTCCCGAACCCCTACAGAGCGGCGTTAAATCTCCTCCCGAACCCCTACAGAGCGGCGCTTAATCTCCTCCCGAACCCCTACAGAGCGGCGCTTAATCTCCTCCGGAACCCCTACAGAGCGGCGCTTAATCTCCTCCCGAACCCCTACAGAGCGGCGTTAAATCTCCTCCCGAACCCCTACAGAGCGGCGCTTAATCTCCTCCCGAACCCCTACAGAGCGGCGTTAAATCTCCTCCCGAACCCCTACAGAGCGGCGCTTAATCTCCTCCCAAACCCCTACAGAGCGGCGTTAAATCTCCTCCCGAACCCCTACAGAGCGGCGCTTAATCTCCTCCCGAACCCCTACAGAGCGGCGCTTAATCTCCTCCCGAACCCCTACAGAGCGGCGTTAAATCTCCTCCCGAACCCCTACAGAGCGGAGCTTAATCTCCTCCCGAACCCCTACAGAGCGGCGTTAAATCTCCTCCCGAACCCCTACAGAGCGGCGTTAAATCTCCTCCCGAACCCCTACAGAGCGGCGCTTAATCTCCTCCCGAACACCTACAGAGCGGCGCTTAATCTCCTCCCGAACCCCTACAGAGCGGCGTTAAATCTCCTCCCGAACCCCTACAGAGCGGCGCTTAATCTCCTCCCGAACCCCTACAGAGCGGCGTTAAATCTCCTCCCGAACCCCTACAGAGCGGCGCTTAATCTCCTCCCGAACCCCTACAGAGCGGCGTTAAATCTCCTCCCGAACCCCTACAGAGCGGCGCTTAATCTCCTCCCGAACCCCTACAGAGCGGCGTTAAATCTCCTCCCGAACCCCTACAGAGCGGCGTTTAATCTCCTCCCGAACCCCTACAGAGCGGCGCTTAATCTCCTCCCGAACCCCTGCAGAGCGGCGTTAAATCTCCTCCCGAACCCCTACAGAGCGGCGCTTAATCTCCTCCCGAACCCCTACAGAGCGGCGTTAAATCTCCTCCCGAACCCCTACAGAGCGGCGTTAAATCTCCTCCCGAACCCCTACAGAGCGGCGTTAAATCTCCTCCCGAACCCCTACAGAGCGGCGTTAAATCTCCTCCCGAACCCCTACAGAGCGGCGCTTAATCTCCTCCCGAACCCCTACAGAGCGGCGCTTAATCTCTTCCCGAACCCCTATAGAGCGGCGCTTAATCTCCTCCCGAACCCCTACAGAGCGCCGTTAAATCTCCTCCCGAACCCCTACAGAGCGGCGCTTAATCTCCTCCCGAACCCCTACAGAGCGGCGCTTAATCTCCTCCCGAACCCCTACAGAGCGGCGTTAAATCTCCTCCCGAACCCCTACAGAGCGGCGCTTAATCTCCTCCCGAACCCCTACAGAGCGGCGCTTAATCTCCTCCGGAACCCCTACAGAGCGGCGCTTAATCTCCTCCCGAACCCCTACAGAGCGGCGTTAAATCTCCTCCCGAACCCCTACAGAGCGGCGCTTAATCTCCTCCCGAACCCCTACAGAGCGGCGTTAAATCTCCTCCCGAACCCCTACAGAGCGGCGCTTAATCTCCTCCCAAACCCCTACAGAGCGGCGTTAAATCTCCTCCCGAACCCCTACAGAGCGGCGCTTAATCTCCTCCCGAACCCCTACAGAGCGGCGCTTAATCTCCTCCCGAACCCCTACAGAGCAGCGTTAAATCTCCTCCCGAACCCCTACAGAGCGGCGCTTAATCTCCTCCCGAACCCCTACAGAGCGGCGTTAAATCTCCTCCCGAACCCCTACAGAGCGGCGTTAAATCTCCTCCCGAACCCCTACAGAGCGGCGCTTAATCTCCTCCCGAACACCTACAGAGCGGCGCTTAATCTCCTCCCGAACCCCTACAGAGCGGCGTTAAATCTCCTCCCGAACCCCTACAGAGCGGCGCTTAATCTCCTCCCGAACCCCTACAGAGCGGCGTTAAATCTCCTCCCGAACCCCTACAGAGCGGCGCTTAATCTCCTCCCGAACCCCTACAGAGCGGCGTTAAATCTCCTCCCGAACCCCTACAGAGCGGCGCTTAATCTCCTCCCGAACCCCTACAGAGCGGCGTTAAATCTCCTCCCGAACCCCTACAGAGCGGCGCTTAATCTCCTCCCGAACCCCTACAGAGCGGCGCTTAATCTCCTCCCGAACCCCTACAGAGCGGCGTTAAATCTCCTCCCGAACCCCTACAGAGCGGCGCTTAATGTCCTCCCGAACCCCTACAGAGCGGCGCTTAATCTCCTCCCGAACCCCTACAGAGCGGCGCTTAATGTCCTCCCAAACCCCTACAGAGCGGCGTTAAATCTCCTCCCGAACCCCTACAGAGCGGCGCTTAATCTCCTCCCGAACCCCTACAGAGCGGCGCTTAATCTCCTCCCGAACCCCTACAGAGCGGCGTTAAATCTCCTCCCGAACCCCTACAGAGCGGCGCTTAATGTCCTCCCAAACCCCTACAGAGCGGCGTTAAATCTCCTCCCGAACCCCTACAGAGCGGCGCTTAATCTCCTCCCGAACCCCTACAGAGCGGCGCTTAATGTCCTCCCAAACCCCTACAGAGCGGCGTTAAATCTCCTCCCGAACCCCTACAGAGCGGCGCTTAATCTCCTCCCGAACCCCTACAGAGCGGCATTAAATCTCCTCCCGAACCCCTACAGAGCGGCGCTGAATCTCCTCCCGAACCCCTACAGAGCGGCGCTTAATGTCCTCCCGAACCCCTACAGAGCGGCGCTTAATCTCCTCCCGAACCCCTACAGAGCGGCGCTTAATGTCCTCCCGAACCCCTACAGAGCGGAGTTAAATCTCCTCCCGAACCCCTACAGAGCGGCGTTAAATCTCCTCCCGAACCCCTACAGAGCGGCGCTTAATGTCCTCCCGAACCCCTACAGAGCGGCGTTAAATCTCCTCCCGAACCCCTACAGAGCGGCGTTTAATCTCCTCCCGAACCCCTACAGAGCGGCGCTTAATCTCCTCCCGAACCCCTACAGAGCGGCGCTTAATCTCCTCCCGAACCCCTACAGAGCAGCGCTTAATCTCCTCCCGAACCCCTACAGAGCGGCGTTAAATCTCCTCCCGAACCCCTACAGAGCAGCGCTTAATCTCCTCCCGAACCCCTACAGAGCGGCGTTAAATCTCCTCCCGAACCCCTACAGAGCGGCGCTTAATCTCCTCCCGAACCCCTACAGAGCGGCGCTTAATCTCCTCCCGAACCCCTACAGAGCGGCGTTAAATCTCCTCCCGAACCCCTACAGAGCGGCGCTTAATCTCCTCCCGAACCCCTACAGAGCGGCGTTAAATCTCCTCCCGAACCCCTACAGAGCGGCGCTTAATCTCCTCCCGAACCCCTACAGAGCGGCGCTTAATCTCCTCCCGAACCCCTACAGAGCGGCGCTTAATGTCCTCCCAAACCCCTACAGAGCGGCGTTAAATCTCCTCCCGAACCCCTACAGAGCGGCGCTTAATCTCCTCCCGAACCCCTACAGAGCGGCGCTTAATGTCCTCCCAAACCCCTACAGAGCGGCGTTAAATCTCCTCCCGAACCCGTACAGAGCGGCGCTTAATCTCCTCCCGAACCCCTACAGAGCGGCGTTAAATCTCCTCCCGAACCCCTACAGAGCGGCGCTTAATCTCCTCCCGAACCCCTACAGAGCGGCGTTAAATCTCCTCCCGAACCCCTACAGAGCGGCGCTTAATCTCCTCCCGAACCCCTACAGAGCGGCGCTTAATGTCCTCCCAAACCCCTACAGAGCGGCGTTAAATCTCCTCCCGAACCCCTACAGAGCGGCGCTTAATCTCCTCCCGAACCCCTACAGAGCGGCGCTTAATCTCCTCCCGAACCCCTACAGAGCGGCGTTAAATCTCCTCCCGAACCCCTACAGAGCGGCGTTAAATCTCCTCCCGAACCCCTACAGAGCGGCGCTTAATGTCCTCCCGAACCCCTACAGAGCGGCGTTAAATCTCCTCCCGAACCCCTACAGAGCGGCGCTTAATCTCCTCCCGAACCCCTACAGAGCGGCGTTAAATCTCCTCCCGAACCCCTACAGAGCGGCGCTTAATCTCCTCCCAAACCCCTACAGAGCGGCGCTTAATCTCCTCCCGAACCCCTACAGAGCGGCGTTAAATCTCCTCCCGAACCCCTACAGAGCGGCGCTTAATCTCCTCCCGAACCCCTACAGAGCGGCGTTAAATCTCCTCCCGAACCCCTACAGAGCGGCGCTTAATGTCCTCCCAAACCCCTACAGAGCGGCGTTAAATCTCCTCCCGAACCCCTACAGAGCGGCGCTTAATCTCCTCCCGAACCCCTACAGAGCGGCGCTTAATGTCCTCCCAAACCCCTACAGAGCGGCGTTAAATCTCCTCCCGAACCCCTACAGAGCGGCGCTTAATCTCCTCCCGAACCCCTACAGAGCGGCGCTTAATCTCCACCCGAACCCCTACAGAGCGGCGCTTAATCTCCTCCCGAACCCCTACAGAGCGGCGTTAAATCTCCTCCCGAACCCCTACAGAGCGGCGCTTAATCTCCTCCCGAACCCCTACAGAGCGGCGTTAAATCTCCTCCCGAACCCCTACAGAGCGGCGCTTAATCTCCTCCCGAACCCCTACAGAGCGGCGTTAAATCTCCTCCCGAACCCCTACAGAGCGGCGCTTAATCTCCTCCCGAACCCCTACAGAGCGGCGTTAAATCTCCTCCCGAACCCCTACAGAGCGGCGCTTAATCTCCTCCAGAACCCCTACAGAGCGGCGCTTAATCTCCTCCCGAACCCCTACAGAGCGGCGCTTAATGTCCTCCCAAACCCCTACAGAGCGGCGCTTAATCTCCTCCCGAACCCCTACAGAGCGGCGCTTAATCTCCTCCCGAACCCCTACAGAGCGGCGCTTAATGTCCTCCCAAACCCCTACAGAGCGGCGTTAAATCTCCTCCCGAACCCCTACAGAGCGGCGCTTAATCTCCTCCCGAACCCCTACAGAGCGGCGCTTAATGTCCTCCCAAACCCCTACAGAGCGGCGTTAAATCTCCTCCCGAACCCCTACAGAGCGGCGCTTAATCTCCTCCCGAACCCCTACAGAGCGGCGCTTAATCTCCTCCCGAACCCCTACAGAGCGGCGTTAAATCTCCTCCCGAACCCCTACAGAGCGGCGCTTAATCTCCTCCCGAACCCCTACAGAGCGGCGTTAAATCTCCTCCCGAACCCCTACAGAGCGGCGCTTAATCTCCTCCCGAACCCCTACAGAGCGGCGTTAAATCTCCTCCCGAACCCCTACAGAGCGGCGCTTAATCTCCTCCCGAACCCCTACAGAGCGGCGTTAAATCTCCTCCCGAACCCCTACAGAGCGGCGTTTAATCTCCTCCCGAACCCCTACAGAGCGGCGCTTAATCTCCTCCCGAACCCCTACAGAGCGGCGTTAAATCTCCTCCCGAACCCCTACAGAGCGGCGTTTAATCTCCTCCCGAACCCCTACAGAGCGGCGCTTAATCCCCTCCCGAACCCCTACAGAGCGGCGTTAAATCTCCTCCCGAACCCCTACAGAGCGGCGCTTAATCTCCTCCCGAACCCCTACAGAGCGGCGTTAAATCTCCTCCCGAACCCCTACAGAGCGGCGCTTAATCTCCTCCCGAACCCCTACAGAGAGGCGCTTAATGTCCTCCCAAACCCCTACAGAGCGGCGTTAAATCTCCTCCCGAACCCCTACAGAGCGGCGCTTAATCTCCTCCCGAACCCCTACAGAGCGGCGCTTAATCTCCTCCCGAACCCCTACAGAGCGGCGTTAAATCTCCTCCCGAACCCCTACAGAGCGGCGCTTAATCTCCTCCCGAACCCCTACAGAGCGGCGCTTAATGTCCTCCCAAACCCCTACAGAGCGGCGTTAAATCTCCTCCCGAACCCCTACAGAGCGGCGCTTAATCTCCTCCCGAACCCCTACAGAGCGGCGCTTAATCTCCTCCCGAACCCCTACAGAGCGGCGTTAAATCTCCTCCCGAACCCCTACAGAGCGGCGTTAAATCTCCTCCCGAACCCCTACAGAGCGGCGCTTAATGTCCTCCCGAACCCCTACAGAGCGGCGTTAAATCTCCTCCCGAACCCCTACAGAGCGGCGCTTAATCTCCTCCCGAACCCCTACAGAGCGGCGTTAAATCTCCTCCCGAACCCCTACAGAGCGGTGCTTAATCTCCTCCCGAACCCCTACAGAGCGGCGCTTAATCTCCTCCCAAACCCCTACAGAGCGGCGCTTAATCTCCTCCCGAACCCCTACAGAGCGGCGTTAAATCTCCTCCCGAACCCCTACAGAGCGGCGCTTAATCTCCTCCCGAACCCCTACAGAGCGGCGTTAAATCTCCTCCCGAACCCCTACAGAGCGGCGCTTAATGTCCTCCCAAACCCCTACAGAGCGGCGTTAAATCTCCTCCCGAACCCCTACAGAGCGGCGCTTAATCTCCTCCCGAACCCCTACAGAGCGGCGCTTAATGTCCTCCCAAACCCCTACAGAGCGGCGTTAAATCTCCTCCCGAACCCCTACAGAGCGGCGCTTAATCTCCTCCCGAACCCCTACAGAGCGGCGCTTAATCTCCACCCGAACCCCTACAGAGCGGCGCTTAATCTCCTCCCGAACCCCTACAGAGCGGTGTTAAATCTCCTCCCGAACCCCTACAGAGCGGCGCTTAATCTCCTCCCGAACCCCTACAGAGCGGCGTTAAATCTCCTCCCGAACCCCTACAGAGCGGCGCTTAATCTCCTCCCGAACCCCTACAGAGCGGCGTTAAATCTCCTCCCGAACCCCTACAGAGCGGCGCTTAATCTCCTCCCGAACCCCTACAGAGCGGCGTTAAATCTACTCCCGAACCCCTACAGAGCGGCGCTTAATCTCCTCCCGAACCCCTACAGAGCGGCGCTTAATCTCCTCCCGAACCCCTACAGAGCGGCGCTTAATGTCCTCCCAAACCCCTACAGAGCGGCGCTTAATCTCCTCCCGAACCCCTACAGAGCGGCGCTTAATCTCCTCCCGAACCCCTACAGAGCAGCGCTTAATGTCCTCCCAAACCCCTACAGAGCGGCGTTAAATCTCCTCCCGAACCCCTACAGAGCGGCGCTTAATCTCCTCCCGAACCCCTACAGAGCGGCGCTTAATGTCCTCCCAAACCCCTACAGAGCGGCGTTAAAGCTCCTCCCGAACCCCTACAGAGCGGCGCTTAATCTCCTCCCGAACCCCTACAGAGCGGCGTTAAAGCTCCTCCCGAACCCCTACAGAGTGGCGCTGAATCTCCTCCCAAACCCCTACAGAGCGGCGCTTAATCTCCTCCCGAACCCCTACAGAGCGGCGCTTAATCTCCTCCCGAACCCCTACAGAGCGGCGTTAAATCTCCTCCTGAACCCCTACAGAGCGGCGCTGAATCTCCTCCCAAACCCCTACAGAGCGGCGCTTAATCTCCTCCCGAACCCCTACAGAGCGGCGCTTAATGTCCTCCCGAACACCTACAGAGCGGCGCTTAATCTCCTCCCGAACCCCTACAGAGCGGCGCTTAATGTCCTCCCGAACCCCTACAGAGCGGCGTTAAATCTCCTCCCGAACCCCTACAGAGCGGCGTTAAATCTCCTCCCGAACCCCTACAGAGCGGCGCTTAATGTCCTCCCGAACCCCTACAGAGCGGCGTTAAATCTCCTCCCGAACCCCTACAGAGCGGCGTTAAATCTCCTCCCGAACCCCTACAGAGCGGCGTTTAATCTCCTCCCGAACCCCTACAGAGCGGCGCTTAATCTCCTCCCGAACCCCTACAGAGCGGCGCTTAATCTCCTCCCGAACCCCTACAGAGCAGCGCTTAATCTCCTCCCGAACCCCTACAGAGCGGCGTTAAATCTCCTCCCGAACCCCTACAGAGCGGCGCTTAATCTCCTCCCGAACCCCTACAGAGCGGCGTTAAATCTCCTCCCGAACCCCTACAGAGCGGCGCTTAATCTCCTCCCGAACCCCTACAGAGCGGCGCTTAATCTCCTCCCGAACCCCTACAGAGCGGCGTTAAATCTCCTCCCGAACCCCTACAGAGCGGCGCTTAATCTCCTCCCGAACCCCTACAGAGCGGCGTTAAATCTCCTCCCGAACCCCTACAGAGCGGCGCTTAATCTCCTCCCGAACCCCTACAGAGCGGCGCTTAATCTCCTCCCGAACCCCTACAGAGCGGCGCTTAATGTCCTCCCAAACCCCTACAGAGCGGCGTTAAATCTCCTCCCGAACCCCTACAGAGCGGCGCTTAATCTCCTCCCGAACCCCTACAGAGCGGCGCTTAATGTCCTCCCAAACCCCTACAGAGCGGCGTTAAATCTCCTCCCGAACCCCTACAGAGCGGCGCTTAATCTCCTCCCGAACCCCTACAGAGCGGCGCTTAATCTCCTCCCGAACCCCTACAGAGCGGCGTTAAATCTCCTCCCGAACCCCTACAGAGCGGCGCTTAATCTCCTCCCGAACCCCTACAGAGCGGCGTTAAATCTCCTCCCGAACCCCTACAGAGCGGCGCTTAATCTCCTCCCGAACCCCTACAGAGCGGCGCTTAATGTCCTCCCAAACCCCTACAGAGCGGCGTTAAATCTCCTCCCGAACCCCTACAGAGCGGCGCTTAATCTCCTCCCGAACCCCTACAGAGCGGCGCTTAATCTCCTCCCGAACCCCTACAGAGCGGCGTTAAATCTCCTCCCGAACCCCTACAGAGCGGCGTTAAATCTCCTCCCGAACCCCTACAGAGCGGCGCTTAATGTCCTCCCGAACCCCTACAGAGCGGCGCTTAATCTCCTCCCGAACCCCTACAGAGCGGCGCTTAATCTCCTCCCGAACCCCTACAGAGCGGCGTTAAATCTCCTCCCGAACCCCTACAGAGCGGTGCTTAATCTCCTCCCGAACCCCTACAGAGCGGCGCTTAATCTCCTCCCAAACCCCTACAGAGCGGCGCTTAATCTCCTCCCGAACCCCTACAGAGCGGCGTTAAATCTCCTCCCGAACCCCTACAGAGCGGCGCTTAATGTCCTCCCAAACCCCTACAGAGCGGCGTTAAATCTCCTCCCGAACCCCTACAGAGCGGCGCTTAATCTCCTCCCGAACCCCTACAGAGCGGCGCTTAATGTCCTCCCAAACCCCTACAGAGCGGCGTTAAATCTCCTCCCGAACCCCTACAGAGCGGCGCTTAATCTCCTCCCGAACCCCTACAGAGCGGCGCTTAATCTCCACCCGAACCCCTACAGAGCGGCGCTTAATCTCCTCCCGAACCCCTACAGAGCGGCGTTAAATCTCCTCCCGAACCCCTACAGAGCGGCGCTTAATCTCCTCCCGAACCCCTACAGAGCGGCGTTAAATCTCCTCCCGAACCCCTACAGAGCGGCGCTTAATCTCCTCCCGAACCCCTACAGAGCGGCGTTAAATCTCCTCCCGAACCCCTACAGAGCGGCGCTTAATCTCCTCCCGAACCCCTACAGAGCGGCGTTAAATCTCCTCCCGAACCCCTACAGAGCGGCGCTTAATCTCCTCCCGAACCCCTACAGAGCAGCGCTTAATCTCCTCCCGAACCCCTACAGAGCGGCGCTTAATGTCCTCCCGAACCCCTACAGAGCGGCGCTTAATCTCCTCCCGAACCCCTACAGAGCGGCGCTTAATCTCCTCCCGAACCCCTACAGAGCGGCGCTTAATGTCCTCCCAAACCCCTACAGAGCGGCGTTAAATCTCCTCCCGAACCCCTACAGAGCGGCGCTTAATCTCCTCCCGAACCCCTACAGAGCGGCGCTTAATCTCCTCCCGAACCCCTACAGAGCGGCGTTAAATCTCCTCCCGAACCCCTACAGAGCGGCGCTTAATCTCCTCCCGGACCCCTACAGAGCGGCGTTAAATCTCCTCCCGAACCCCTACAGAGCGGCGCTTAATCTCCTCCCGAACCCCTACAGAGCGGCGTTAAATCTCCTCCCGAACCCCTACAGAGCGGCGCTTAATCTCCTCCCGAACCCCTACAGAGCGGCGTTAAATCTCCTCCCGAACCCCTACAGAGCGGCGTTTAATCTCCTCCCGAACCCCTACAGAGCGGCGCTTAATCTCCTCCCGAACCCCTACAGAGCGGCGTTAAATCTCCTCCCGAACCCCTACAGAGCGGCGCTTAATCTCCTCCCGAACCCCTACAGAGCGGCGTTAAATCTCCTCCCGAACCCCTACAGAGCGGCGTTTAATCTCCTCCCGAACCCCTACAGAGCGGCGCTTAATCCCCTCCCGAACCCCTACAGAGCGGCGTTAAATCTCCTCCCGAACCCCTACAGAGCGGCGCTTAATCTCCTCCCGAACCCCTACAGAGCGGCGTTAAATCTCCTCCCGAACCCCTACAGAGCGGCGCTTAATCTCCTCCCGAACCCCTACAGAGCGGCGCTTAATCTCCTCCCGAACCCCTACAGAGCGGCGCTTAATGTCCTCCCAAACCCCTACAGAGCGGCGTTAAATCTCCTCCCGAACCCCTACAGAGCGGCGCTTAATCTCCTCCCGAACCCCTACAGAGCGGCGCTTAATCTCCTCCCGAACCCCTACAGAGCGGCGCTTAATGTCCTCCCGAACCCCTACAGAGCGGCGTTAAATCTCCTCCCGAACCCCTACAGAGCGGCGTTAAATCTCCTCCCGAACCCCTACAGAGCGGCGCTTAATCTCCTCCCGAACCCCTACAGAGCGGCGCTTAATCTCCTCCCGAACCCCTACAGAGCGGCGCTTAATGTCCTCCCAAACCCCTACAGAGCGGCGTTAAATCTCCTCCCGAACCCCTACAGAGCGGCGCTTAATCTCCTCCCGAACCCCTACAGAGCGGCGCTTAATGTCCTCCCGAACCCCTACAGAGCGGCGTTAAATCTACTCCCGAACCCCTACAGAGCGGCGCTTAATCTCCTCCCGAACCCCTACAGAGCGGCGCTTAATCTCCTCCCGAACCCCTACAGAGCGGCGTTAAATCTCCTCACGAACCCCTACAGAGCGGCGCTTAATCTCCTCCCGAACCCCTACAGAGCGGCGTTAAATCTCCTCCCGAACCCCTACAGAGCGGCGCTTAATCTCCTCCCGAACCCCTACAGAGCGGCGTTAAATCTCCTCCCGAACCCCTACAGAGCGGCGCTTAATCTCCTCCCGAACCCCTACAGAGCGGCGTTTAATCTCCTCCCGAACCCCTACAGAGCGGCGCTTAATCTCCTCCCGAACCCCTACAGAGCGACGTTAAATCTCCTCCCGAACCCCTACAGAGCGGCGCTTAATCTCCTCCCGAACCCCTACAGAGCGGCGTTAAATCTCCTCCCGAACCCCTACAGAGCGGCGCTTAATCTCCTCCCGAACCCCTACAGAGCGGCGCTTAATCTCCTCCCGAACCCCTACAGAGCGGCGCTTAATCTCCTCCCGAACCCCTACAGAGCGGCGTTAAATCTCCTCCCGAACCCCTACAGAGCGGCGCTTAATCTCCTCCCGAACCCCTACAGAGCGGCGTTAAATCTCCTCCCGAACCCCTACAGAGCGGCGCTTAATGTCCTCCCGAACCCCTACAGAGCGGCGCTTAATCTCCTCCCGAACCCCTACAGAGCGGCGCTTAATGTCCTCCCAAACCCCTACAGAGCGGCGTTAAATCTCCTCCCGAACCCCTACAGAGCGGCGCTTAATCTCCTCCCGAACCCCTACAGAGCGGCGCTTAATCTCCTCCCGAACCCCTACAGAGCGGCGTTAAATCTCCTCCCGAACCCCTACAGAGCGGCGTTAAATCTCCTCCCGAACCCCTACAGAGCGGCGCTTAATGTCCTCCCGAACCCCTACAGAGCGGCGTTAAATCTCCTCCCGAACCCCTACAGAGCGGCGCTTAATCTCCTCCCGAACCCCTACAGAGCGGCGTTAAATCTCCTCCCGAACCCCTACAGAGCGGCGCTTAATCTCCTCCCGAACCCCTACAGAGCGGCGCTTAATCTCCTCCCAAACCCCTACAGAGCGGCGCTTAATCTCCTCCCGAACCCCTACAGAGCGGCGTTAAATCTCCTCCCGAACCCCTACAGAGCGGCGCTTAATCTCCTCCCGAACCCCTACAGAGCGGCGTTAAATCTCCTCCCGAACCCCTACAGAGCGGCGCTTAATGTCCTCCCAAACCCCTACAGAGCGGCGTTAAATCTCCTCCCGAACCCCTACAGAGCGGCGCTTAATCTCCTCCCGAACCCCTACAGAGCGGCGCTTAATGTCCTCCCGAACCCCTACAGAGCGGCGCTTAATCTCCTCCCGAACCCCTACAGAGCGGCGCTTAATGTCCTCCCAAACCCCTACAGAGCGGCGTTAAATCTCCTCCCGAACCCCTACAGAGCGGCGCTTAATCTCCTTCCGAACCCCTACAGAGCGGCGCTTAATCTCCTCCCGAACCCCTACAGAGCGGCGTTAAATCTCCTCCCGAACCCCTACAGAGCGGCGTTAAATCTCCTCCCGAACCCCTACAGAGCGGCGCTTAATGTCCTCCCGAACCCCTACAGAGCGGCGTTAAATCTCCTCCCGAACCCCTACAGAGCGGCGCTTAATCTCCTCCCGAACCCCTACAGAGCGGCGTTAAATCTCCTCCCGAACCCCTACAGAGCGGTGCTTAATCTCCTCCCGAACCCCTACAGAGCGGCGCTTAATCTCCTCCCAAACCCCTACAGAGCGGCGCTTAATCTCCTCCCGAACCCCTACAGAGCGGCGTTAAATCTCCTCCCGAACCCCTACAGAGCGGCGCTTAATCTCCTCCCGAACCCCTACAGAGCGGCGTTAAATCTCCTCCCGAACCCCTACAGAGCGGCGCTTAATGTCCTCCCAAACCCCTACAGAGCGGCGTTAAATCTCCTCCCGAACCCCTACAGAGCGGCGCTTAATCTCCTCCCGAACCCCTACAGAGCGGCGCTTAATGTCCTCCCAAACCCCTACAGAGCGGCGTTAAATCTCCTCCCGAACCCCTACAGAGCGGCGCTTAATCTCCTCCCGAACCCCTACAGAGCGGCGCTTAATCTCCACCCGAACCCCTACAGAGCGGCGCTTAATCTCCTCCCGAACCCCTACAGAGCGGCGCTTAATCTCATCCCGAACCCCTACAGAGCGGCGTTAAATCTCCTCCCGAACCCCTACAGAGCGGCGCTTAATCTCCTCCCGAACCCCTACAGAGCGGCGTTAAATCTCCTCCCGAACCCCTACAGAGCGGCGCTTAATCTCCTCCCGAACCCCTACAGAGCGGCGCTTAATCCCCTCCCGAACCCCTACAGAGCGGCGTTAAATCTCCTCCCGAACCCCTACAGAGCGGCGCTTAATCTCCTCCCGAACCCCTACAGAGCGGCGTTAAATCTCCTCCCGAACCCCTACAGAGCGGCGCTTAATCTCCTCCCGAACCCCTACAGAGCGGCGCTTAATCTCCTCCCGAACCCCTACAGAGCGGCGCTTAATGTCCTCCCAAACCCCTACAGAGCGGCGTTAAATCTCCTCCCGAACCCCTACAGAGCGGCGCTTAATCTCCTCCCGAACCCCTACAGAGCGGCGCTTAATGTCCTCCCGAACCCCTACAGAGCGGCGTTAAATCTCCTCCCGAACCCCTACAGAGCGGCGCTTAATCTCCTCCCGAACCCCTACAGAGCGGCGCTTAATCTCCTCCCGAACCCCTACAGAGCGGCGTTAAATCTCCTCCCGAACCCCTACAGAGCGGCGCTTAATCTCCTCCCGAACCCCTACAGAGCGGCGTTAAATCTCCTCCCGAACCCCTACAGAGCGGCGCTTAATCTCCTCCCGAACCCCTACAGAGCGGCGTTAAATCTCCTCCCGAACCCCTACAGAGCGGCGCTTAATCTCCTCCCGAACCCCTACAGAGCGGCGTTAAATCTCCTCCCGAACCCCTACAGAGCGGCGTTTAATCTCCTCCCGAACCCCTACAGAGCGGCGCTTAATCTCCTCCCGAACCCCTACAGAGCGGCGTTAAATCTCCTCCCGAACCCCTACAGAGCGGCGCTTAATCTCCTCCCGAACCCCTACAGAGCGGCGTTAAATCTCCTCCCGAACCCCTACAGAGCGGCGCTTAATCTCCTCCCGAACCCCTACAGAGCGGCGTTTAATCCCCTCCCGAACCCCTACAGAGCGGCGTTAAATCTCCTCCCGAACCCCTACAGAGTGGCGCTTAATCTCCTCCCGAACCCCTACAGAGCGGCGTTAAATCTCCTCCCGAACCCCTACAGAGCGGCGCTTAATCTCCTCCCGAACCCCTACAGAGCGGCACTTAATCTCCTCCCGAACCCCTACAGAGCGGCGCTTAATGTCCTCCCGAACCCCTACAGAGCGGCGTTAAATCTCCTCCCGAACCCCTACAGAGCGGCGCTTAATCTCCTCCCGAACCCCTACAGAGCGGCGCTTAATGTCCTCCCAAACCCCTACAGAGCGGCGCTTAATCTCCTCCCGAACCCCTACAGAGCGGCGCTTAATCTCCTCCCGAACCCCTACAGAGCGGCGTTTAATCTCCTCCCGAACCCCTACAGAGCGGCGTTTAATCTCCTCCCGAACCCCTACAGAGCGGCGCTTAATCTCCTCCCGAACCCCTACAGAGCGGCGCTTAATCTCCTCCCGAACCCCTACAGAGCGGCGCTTAATCTCCTCCCGAACCCCTACAGAGCGGCGTTAAATCTCCTCCCGAACCCCTACAGAGCGGCGCTTAATCTCCTCCCGAACCCCTACAGAGCGGCGCTTATTTTATTTATTATTTAAAAAATATTTACTATGTTCACAGATTATATTTGATGTATGGACATTTTAAACAAAGTAGCTTTTAAAATACTGTTTTGAAATTATTGTTTGAAAATGTTTATATTCAACATTGGAGCACAAAATAAATTCTGTGCTGAACTAAAAGTATTAGCTCAGTTACAACTCACTCATTTAACTCAACTCAGACTCATAATCAGTGTGATGCATGGATGTGGTGAGAGAGGGCCTGACAGCGGCAGGTGCGGTAGAGAAGGATGCGGAGGACAGGGAGACCGGAGCCCCGCCGTGGCGACCCCTGATCAGGAGCAGCCAGAAGAAGAAGACGACTAATAATCAGAATACATTCCAGAGGCGTTATTTTCCCACCCGTATTTTGACAAAGCCCTCCTTCTTATGACTGCCACTAGCCAATCATAGCGCAGGCAATGGATAGTGCGACCCAATCACAAGGCAGTACGTTTGAGGCGGAATGTGTCGGGAAACAGGTGAGAAACAAATAACGCCTGCTAGCCAACTAGCCACTTACAGGAAGTTTTGCATTGTAATGCGGATAATAGATCCTTCCACGAAGCGCTGTCCCAGCTCATGTCCGTGCTCAGTGTGCGTGTCGGAGGATAATGTGAACTGACTGTTAGAGGTCTGTGAATTGGTTAAAATCTGACTTATTCTCTTTCTTTTCCCGAGTAACGCCATCACCGCCTCAGTGAATCTGTCTCGCGCTGTGTTTACTGCTTTCGTTTCCCGCCGGTGTTGCAGACACGTCCGTCTCCGATTGGGCCTCGTTGGCCACGTGACTTGACAAAAGATTTACGTAATTCAGGGCGGCCGCTGAGGCACGCGCTACTCTGGGGTGAATATTACAGCTCGGGTTTGTTTGGTTTTTTAAACATTTCTGTCATCAAGACCCGTTAAAGTTAATATTTTAGAACAATAAATATATTATTCTATTCTATATTTCAAAACAATATCTTTAGCAGTTTCTGAGATTCCCAGAATATTATGGAGTTAATCAGAGGTGTGAAATGTGTGACTGACAGAACTGATTATTATTTATCCTTAAACTGACATCAGTGTTTCAGAGCTTTCTGTACTTGTCCTTTAATGTACACCAGTACAATAGTACATCTAGAAAAAATACTGCATTCCTGATGACTCATCCTGTACTAATCTCCTGCTCATCCAATTACATTCAAGACATAATGTATAAGCCCCTCCCCCAGGGGCATGTCTTGATCTACAGTACAACTAATGCTGCATTTGAGGCAAAGTTGCCAATTATCGATCCCCACCTACAACCCATAAAAACCACTCAGAACAGGCCCAACTTCAAATTTCAACTCGTCAACTTGGTGTAGATTTCTCAACGAGCAGTTCTTTCCCAATTCACAGAGTGACATCAAATCAACATGGCCACACACACACAAAGTGCACAGCATAAAGTTCCCCTTCTCTATTTTTAAATGAGTTTATAGCAGTATTAACTTTAGATCAGTTAATAAACACAGCACTCGGTTAAATCTATAACACTGACCAATGGTAACCACCAACATTACAGTTATCACCAATGTTAGCCAGCTAGCTTGTTGCTACATTTCTCACTGTTGTTGCTGTGCTGTGATTTCAGTCCATAATACAGGGTGTTTCAAAAATTTTGAGATAATTTCACAATCTAATAACTTTGCCAATTCTCATTCAACTGACCTCAAATTTTAACAGCATGTTTAGAAACAGGTCAAAATTTTATGTTTAATGTTTCTTGTTTTTATCTTTTTAGGTATAGAAATGCCACTCACTGGAAAAGAAAAGGCATTTTGTGTGTTAGAGTACTCCAAGTACTCCATCTCCAAGAATCGTCTTTATGGCCCCTTTTTCTTTGAGGGAAATGTGACTGGCGATGTTTATTTCCAAATGTTTCAGAACTGGCTAATGGATGAGCTCATTGCAAATGAACATGAAGATTTCATTTTTCAACAGGATGGGGCTCCACCTCACTGGAAGCTCACTGTGCGGACTTATCTCAATGAGACTCTGCCAGGGAGATGGATCGGGCGTGCTGGTGATAAAGACAATGTGTTGTTGAAATGGCCGCCATGTTCACCTGACCTGACACCTTGCAATTTTTTTCTCTGGGGCTATGTGAAGGGACTGGTCTATGTCCCTCCTCTTCATGCAAACCTAGAGGAACTCAAGCAGAAAATCACTGCCGCACTGAAGACTGTTACCAAAGACATGCTGCAGCGTGTTTGGCAGGAGCTGGACTACCGACTTGACGCGTGCCGTGTCTCAGGCAGCGTGCATATTGAACATTTGTGAAATCGTTCATGGAATCCACATACCTTTTGAATTTCTCATTCAAATTTTGAGGAATAAATCTTGTATTGCTCAGCATTAAGCCTGTTCAGTTTCATTTGCCTAGACTATGTAGTTTCTGGGATATTTACATCTCAATAATATAAAATTTTTTGAAAACACCCTGTATTGTATGAATGTTTGAAGGATATTTCAGAAGATCAGAGCGAGTCGCCACTCAGGCCTGGAACTGTAAAAAAGAGCTTAAAATAGTTTATGATCTTTACGTGCTCTAACAGAACAAACAAACCACACCCATTCATAGAGATGAAGACCTTTTGTTTTGTAAAGATCTACAAACCAGTACAGCAGCAACCTTTATTTTTATTCTGTGTACAGATCACTCAGTTATGCTGTTGGACACTGCAGGGCCTCCAAGAAAAAATGTTTTGAGAAACACTGCGCAATATTTTCAGTCTCCTGTGAACATGAATATTTATTTCTCCTGTAATCTGTCATGCTTTTAAAGCATGTCCAGGTAATGTGGAAACTCGTTCTTCCTCCTTCACGCAAAGTTGATCAATGTTTTGTACATCAACATGCACCATAATCAACACATATAATAATCCATATAATCAAAATGTCAAAAGATAATAAAAGGCCACAAGTTGTACAGCAAAGACAGAAATTACAAGAAAGTGTGGCAAAAAAAATGAAGGCACTTTGAAATACTTTGCAATAATTTAAATGTGCACACTGTCACGCTCCTCTCCGGACATCCGCTCCTGAGCTTGCGGATCTCCCACGTCAGCTCCAATCTGGATCCGGGACGGGAATTCCATCCTGCCTGCTTCCCCGTCCAGCAAGCACTCACCTGCATTCACTTCCTGATCATCACCGCCGCCTTTTTAAACTCCGTTCTGAGCTACAAACAGGCCCAGGGCATCTCTCAGCCACGCCTCTCAGCCACAGACAGGGCCAGGGCGCCTCTCAGCCACAAACAGGGCCAGGACACCTCTCAGCAACAGACAGGGCCAGGGCGCCTCTCAACCGCGCCTCTCAGCCACAGACAGGGCCAGGGCGCCTCTCAGCCGCAGACAGGGGCAGGGCGCCTCTCAGCCGCAGACAGGGCCAGGGCGCCTCTCAGCCGCAGACAGGGCCAGGGCGCCTCTCAGCCGCGCCCCTCAGCCACAGACAGGGCCAGGGTGCCTCTCAGCCACAGACAGGGCCAGGGCGCCTCTCAGCCGCGCCTCTCAGCCACAGACAGGGCCAGGGCGCCTCTCACCCACAGACAGGGCCAGGGCGCCTCTCAGCCGCACCTCTCAGCCACAGACAGGCCAGGGCGCCTCTTAGCCACAGACAGGGCCAGGGCGCCTCTCAGCCGCACCTCTCAGCCACAGACAGGGCCAGGGCACCTCTCAGCCGTGCCTCTCAGCCACAGACAGGGCCAGGGCGCCTCTCAGCCACAAACAGGGCCAGGGCGCCTCTCAGCCACACCTCTCAGCCACAGACAGGACCAGGGCGCCTCTCAGCCACAGACAGGGCCAGGGCACCTCTCAGCCGCGCCTCTCAGCCACAGACAGGGCCAGGGCGCCTCTCAGCCACAGACAGGGCCAGGGCGCCTCTCAGCCGCGCCTCTCAGCCGCGTCTCTCAGCCACAGACAGGGCCAGGCCGCCTCTCAGCCACAGACAGGCCAGGGTGCCTCTTAGCCACAAACAGGGCCAGGGCGCCTCTCAGCTGCACCTCTCAGCCACAGACAGTCCAGGGCGCCTCTCAGCCACAGACAGGGCCAGGGCGCCTCTCAGCCACGCCTCTCAGCCACAGACAGGGCCAGGGCGCCTCTCAGCCACAAACAAGGCCAGAGCGCCTCTCAGCCGCACTTCTCAGCCACAGACAGGACCAGGGCGCCTCTCAGCCACAGACAGGGCCAGGGTGCCTCTCAGCCACAGACAGGGCCAGGGTGCCTCTCAGCCACAGACAGGGCCAGGGTGCCTCTCAGCCACAGACAGGGCCAGGGCGCCTCTCAGCCACAGACAGAGCCAGGGCGCCTCTTAGCCACAAATAGGGCCAGGGCGCCTCTCAGCTGCACCTCTCAGCCACAGACAGGACCAGGGCACCTCTCAGCCACAGACAGGGCCAGGGCGCCTCTCACTCGCGCCTCTCAGCCACAGACAGGGCCAGGGCACCTCTCAGCCACAAACAGGGCCAGGGCGCCTCTCAGCCACAGACAGGGCCAGGGCGCCTCTCAGCCACAGACAGGGCTAGGGCGCCTCTTAGCCGCGCCTCTCAGCCACAGACAGGGCCAGGGCGCCTCTCAGCCGCACCTCTCAGCCACAGACAGGGCCAGGGCGCCTCTCAGCCACAGACAGGGCCAGGGCGCCTCTCAGCTGCACCTCTCAGCCACAGACAGGCCAGGGCGCCTCTTAGCCACAGACAGGGCCAGGGCGCCTCTCACCCGCGCCTCTCAGCCACAGACAGGGCCAGGGCGCCTCTCAGCCACAGACAAGGCCAGGGCGCCTCTTAGCCACAAACAGGGCCAGGGTGCCTCTCACCCACAGACAGGGCCAGGGCGCCTCTCAGCCGCACCTCTCAGCCACAGACAGGACCAGGGCGCCTCTCAGCCACAGACAGGGGCAGGGCGCCTCTCAGCCGCACCTCTCAGCCACAGACAGGCCAGGGCGCCTCTCAGACGCACCTCTCAGCCACAGACAGGGCCAGGGCGCCTCTCACCCACAGACAGGGCCAGGGCGCCTCTCAGCCGCACCTCTCAGCCACAGACAGGCCAGGGCGCCTCTCAGCCACAGACAGGGCCAGGGCGCCTCTCAGCCGCACCTCTCAGCCACAGACAGGGCCAGGGCGCCTCTCAGCCACAGACAGGGCCAGGGCACCTCTCAGCCGCACCTCTCAGCCACAGACAGGACCAGGGCGCCTCTCAGCCACAGACAGGGCCAGGGCGCCTCTCAGCTGCGCCTCTCAACCACAGACAGGGCCAGGGCGCCTCTCAGCCGCGCCTCTCAGCCACAGACAGGGCCAGGGCGCCTCTCAGCCACAGACAGGGCCAGGGCGCCTCTCAGCCACAGACAGGGCCAGGGCGCCTCTCAGCCGCGCCTCTCAGCCACAGACAGGGCCAGGGCGCCTCTCAGCCACAGACAGGGCCAGGGCGCCTCTCAGCCACAGACAGGGCCAGGGCGCCTCTCAGCAACAGACAGGGCCAGGGCGCCTCTCAGCCACAGACAGGCCAGGGCGCCTCTAAGCCACAGACAGGGCCAGGGCACCTCTCAGCCGTGCCTCTCAGCCACAGACAGGGCCAGGGTGCCTCTCAGCCACAGACAGGGCCAGGGTGCCTCTCAGCCACAGACAGGCCAGGGCGCCTCTCAGCCACAGACAGCGCCAGGGCGCCTCTCAGCCACAGACAGGGCCAGGGCGCCTCTCAGCCACAGACAGGCCAGGGCGCCTCTTAGCTGCACCTCTCAGTCACAGACAGGCCAAGGGCGCCTCTCAGCTGCGCCTGTCAACCACAGACAGGGCCAGGGCGCCTCTCAGCCGCGCCTCTCAGCCACAGACAGGCCAGGGCGCCTCTCAGCCGCGCCTCTCAGCCACAGACAGGGCCAGGGCGCCTCTCAGCCACAGACAGGGCCAGGGCGCCTCTCAGCCACAGACAGGGCCAGGGCGCCTCTCAGCAACAGACAGGGCCAGGGCGCCTCTCAGCCACAGACAGGCCAGGGTGCCTCTAAGCCACAGACAGGGCCAGGGCACCTCTCAGCCGTGCCTCTCAGCCACAGACAGGGCCAGGGTGCCTCTCAGCCACAGACAGGGCCAGGGTGCCTCTCAGCCACAGACAGGCCAGGGCGCCTCTCAGCCACAGACAGGGCCAGGGCGTCTCTCAGCCGCGCCTCTCAGCCACAGACAGGGCCAGGGTGCCTCTCAGCCACAGACAGGGCCAGGGCGCCTCTCAGCCACAGACAGGGCCAGGGCGCCTCGCGTGGAGACTCTAGCCGGTTTTTGCCTTGAGAGGTTTTTTTTTCATGGTTTCCCCCCTCAAGTGTTTTCATGTCTTTGCCTGCCTCGTTTTTGAAGTCAAGTTTCACGTTTTCTTTTTATACCTGGGCTATTTTCGTTATTGTTTCTTAATCAAGTTTTGTTTACATTTTTCCCATCCCCTTTTCTGGATTAAACCCACTGTGCTTCTTAGATTACTGTCTGTGTGCATGTTCTGCTTTTGGGTCCAAATTCGCCACACCTCCAGCAACCCTAACACACACACACTTAAAGAATCAGACACAGTCTCAGCGTTTAAGTCTCGGCTGAAAACATATCTGTTTAGTCAAGCCTTTTGTTAATGGTGTTTATGAGGTAAAGGAGTAGATCTAGAGGGTCCTCGGACAGAGTGTTTTGGTAAACTGGGATGTATGGATGCTGTCAGTCCCCACTCGCTTGCTCACTTGAGTTTGTTGACGGTGTAGTGGCTGGCTGCTTTATGTCCCGGGGCTCCCTCATGCCTGTGTTACCTTCTGGCTCTCTCCTTTTAGTTATGCTGTCATAGTTAGTTGCCGGAGTCCCTGCTTGTACTTGGTGCAATATGTATACTGTTCCTACTTATTCAGGTGACATTGGGCATACCTAACCACCTGTGTTTTCTTTCCCTCCCCCCCACCCCAAATCTGTCCCTCTGAGTTACATGGAGTCAACAGGAAATCTTTTGGTGGAGAGGGTGGAGACCTCGACTGGCTATCGTAGCCTGCAGGGAATCGGCCGTCAAACATTCTGTCGCATGTCCCAGACCCGGTGAAATGTAACTGAATTGTCTTGGGCAGCCCTAAGGGTCCCATCTGCATCTCATCATTGCTGAGGAGTGTGCTCCCATCACCCAATCAAGCATCCAGCCAGAACAGGTCATGATATTTTTTACCATATTAACATGCAATTGTGTGTTATGCCTGATGTAAAGACTCTCGTCTCTGCGAGTCTACCACACAGATTTAATACGTCATTTTTAGGGCATACCTAACAACCTGTGTTTTCTTTCTCTCTCTCTCTTCCCCCCCCAATCTGTCCCTCTGAGTTACAAGTTGATCCTGGGATTGAGATGCTGGCCTCTTCTGCCCCTCGGACCTGCTTGATCCATCCTGGTGCCCTGTGTCTGGTCAGAGTTTTATCGCACCGCTCCTGTGAAGGACGGCCCCATGAGGACAGTTGAGGGTTATACCTGTTAAAACTGTTAATATTATAGTCAGGCTGTCTGTTGTTGCCCAAATGAGGATGGGTTCCCTTTTGAGTCTGGTTCCTCTCGAGGTTTCTTCCTCATGTCGTCTGAGGGAGTTTTTCCTTGCCACCGTCACCACAGGCTTCATCATTGGGGATAGATTAGGGATAAAATTAGCTCATGTTTTAAGTCGTTCAAATTCTGTAAAGCTGCTGTGCGACAATGTTTATTGTTAAAAGCGCTATACAAATAAACTTGATTTGATTTGATTTAAAGGAAAAGGCAACTTTTGTACAAAACCAGGTGTGTAATAGGAGAAAAACATATACGTAATCAATTCCGTTAATTATTTCCATTATATATCGAACATGAAAAAATATTTTTAACTTTGAAATCATGAATTGACACAGAGGAGTCGAAGTTGGAGGAGGCAGCCATTTTGAGATTGTGGGCAACTATAAACCAATCAGAATCTTTCGTTAATGCGCCTCCCTCTGATCTGTGATGTCACTGGGCCCATGAAAACAGTGTTTACAGACAGATCACTGTGATTAGGAGTCCCGGTGGGTGGCTTGTATTCGATTCGTTTATATCCCGACCTTGTCAGCTGTCAGATTTATGTTCATGGACCTGGTAAACTGGTAAATAATATTTATTTATTTTTTTCTTTACCAAATTCTAACAGAAAACGAGAGCGCCCGAAAGGGAAAACCGAGCCGAACCGCTTCACGCATATGCAGTAGGCTTGGTAGGACAAATCCAAATAGGAGTCATTCAGGATTCAGCCATGTTTTTGCTCCGTGTTTTTACTCAACCAAAGTTATACAGTATTATGAGCTTTAAGTTGCATAAATAAAACCATTTGGTGAAACTTTGAAGAAGTGATTGTACTGGTTTTTTACCTTATTACCATGAAGCACTGAAGAGTTCTTTTCAGTGGTGGGCCGCATGACGTCACGCAGTAGATCAATATGGCGGAACGCATCTTCGCTAAGCTCAGCGCAAGCCCATATTATTAAAAGTTAAAAGATACTGTTATGCGGTCTGTTCTTTCTCTATAAATTCCATGATCGATTACTTTATATATTTATCTATCTATTTGTGGTGATTTTGTACAAAAGTTGCCTTTTCCTTTAAATTAAACTTGTATTTGCCGTTATATTTCCTTCACAAGTGTGCATAATTTGAGACGTTAGTTCTAACTCAGTTGAAAAAGGTATATTTTTGTGGCTTTATGGGTACAACCAATCTACAACTTATTCAACAATATTCACTCCCTGGCCACTTTAATAGAAACGTATTGTTGGTTCTAAGATCCCTGTTCTCGGCTGCAGGAGTGGAACCCAATGTGTTCTTCTGCTGTTGCATGCTGAGATACTTTTCTGCTCACCACGGTTGTAAAGAGTGATTATATGAGTTACTATATCCTTCCTGGCAAAAAAGCTCAAACCAATCTGTCCATTTCCCTCTGACCCTCTCTTATCAACAAGGCGTTTGTTTCCACCCACAGAACTGTCGCTCACTCACTCAGTGTTGTTTGTTTTCTGCACCATTCTGTGTAAACTCTAGAGACTGTTGTGTGTGAAAACCCCAGGAGATCAGCAGCTTCTGAAATACTCAAACCAGTCCATCTGGATCAAACCAACACCCATACCACAGTGACAGAAAGTCACACTGAGATCACAGTGTTTCCTGTTCTGATGTTTGAACATTGTGAACATTAACTGAAGCTTTTGATTTGTATCTGTGGGATTTGATGCATCGTGCTGCTGGCGAGGGATCGGCTGATTACAGAACTGCAGGTGGATGGAGGGGTGTTCCTAATAAAGTGGATCTTCATTATTCAGTATAATCTGACACACATCACACACACTGTTATAGAATTCATGACTGTTTATTGTACACAACGCCATACAGAGTGAAGAGGAATCATTTTAAAACACACTGCTGAAATCACACAGTGAACATACGGATTAATGAACGCAAACAGGAGAGATTATTACAACCCCAATTCCAAAAAAGTTGGGACAAAGTACAAATTGTAAATAAAAAAGGAATGCAATGATGTGGAAGTTTCAAAATTCCATATTTTATTCAGAATAGAACATAGATGACATATCAAATGTTTAAACTGAGAAAATGTATCATTTAAAGAGAAAAATTAGGTGATTTTAAATTTCATGACAACAACACATCTCAAAAAAGTTGGGACAAGGCCATGTTTCCCACTGTGAGACATCCCCTTTTCTCTTTACAACAGTCTGTAAACGTCTGGGGACTGAGGAGACAAGTTGCTCAAGTTTAGGGATAGGAATGTTAACCCATTCTTGTCTAATGTAGGATTCTAGTTGCTCAACTGTCTTAGGTCTTTTTTGTCGTATCTTCCGTTTTATGATGCGCCAAATGTTTTCTATGGGTGAAAGATCTGGACTGCAGGCTGGCCAGTTCAGTACCCGGACCCTTCTTCTACGCAGCCATGATGCTGTAATTGATGCAGTATGTGGTTTGGCATTGTCATGTTGGAAAATGCAAGGTCTTCCCTGAAAGAGACGTCGTCTGGATGGGAGCATATGTTGCTCTAGAACCTGGATATACCTTTCAGCATTGATGGTGTCTTTCCAGATGTGTAAGCTGCCCATGCCACATGCACTAATGCAACCCCATACCATCAGAGATGCAGGCTTCTGAACTGAGCGCCGATAACAACTTGGGTCGTCCTTCTCCTCTTTAGTCCGAATGACACGGCGCCCCTGATTTCCATAAAGAGCTTCAAATTTGGGGGCGTTGTGGCTCAGGCGCTATACCATAAATCCGGGGACCTGGGTTCGAGTCCGACCTGAGGTCATTTCCCGATCCCTCCCTGTCTCTCTCTCCCGCTCATTTCCTGTCTCTACACTGTCCTATCCAATAAAGGTGAAAAAAGCCCATAAAAAAAGAACTTCAAATTTTGATTCGTCTGACCACAGAACAGTTTTCCACTTTGCCACAGTCCATTTTAAATGAGCCTTGGCCCAGAGAAGACGTCTGCGCTTCTGGATCATGTTTAGATACGGCTTCTTCTTTGAACTATAGAGTTTTAGCTGGCAACGGCGGATGGCACGGCGAATTGTGTTCACAGATAATGTTCTCTGGAAATATTCCTGAGCCCATTTTGTGATTTCCAATACAGAAGCATGCCTGTATGTGATGTAGTGCCGTCTAAGGGCCCGAAGATCACGGGCACCCAGTATGGTTTTCCGGCCTTGACCCTTACGCACAGAGATTCTTCCAGGTTCTCTGAATCTTTTGATGATATTATGCACTGTAGATGATGATATGTTCAAACTCTTTGCAATTTTACACTGTCGAACTCCTTTCTGATATTGCTCCACTATTTGTCGGCGCAGAATTAGGGGGATTGGTGATCCTCTTCCCATCTTTACTTCTGAGAGCCGCTGCCACTCCAAGATGCTCTTTTTATACCCAGTCATGTTAATGACCTATTGCCAATTGACCTAATGAGTTGCAATTTGGTCCTCCAGCTGTTCCTTTTTTGTACCTTTAACTTTTCCAGCCTCTTATTGCCCCGTCCCAACTTTTTTGAGATGTGTTGCTGTCATGAAATTTCAAATGAGCCAATATTTGGCATGAAATTTCAAAATGTCTCACTTTCGACATTTGATATGTTGTCTATGTTCTATTGTGAATACAATATCAGTTTTTGAGATTTGTAAATTATTGCATTCCGTTTTTATTTACAATTTGTACTTTGTCCCAACTTTTTTGGAATCGGGGTTGTACCTGTAAAAGTTACGTTAAAGCTGAGGTTAAACTTTATAAGGCTGGTTTTAGATATTAAGTTTTATCAGATATTAACAAAATCTTTAGACATTCTGTGAATTTCACTGTTTATTTCTTCTTTTGCTGAGTGTCATTTTAATCAGATCTGATGAACTGAAAGGTGAAGTTACTGACCACCATCTGTGAAAATAAACAGAGAGACAAAAGCTTCATTAAATTCTGCTTGATATAAACTTCAACTCCAACCATGTGATTTCTTTAGATTATATTAATGTAAGCTCTTTAACCCTTGGATTATAGTTCAGTGACCTGTGGTGTCCCCCAGGGGTCGATTCTTGGACCATTACTTTTCAACCTTTATATGCTCCCACTTGGGCAAATTATCAATAAAAATTCAATTTTGTATCACTGCTATGCAGATGACACCCAAATTTATTTTGCTCTATCACCTAATGATTATGCCCCCCTTGAATGTCTCTACCAGTGTATCGATCAAATCAATAGCTGGATGTCACAAAATTTTCTTCAGCTGAACACAGATAAAACAGAAGTAATTCTATTTGGAAAAAAAGACGAAAGACTCAGGATTACCACTATTCTTGACACAAAAGGGATTAAAACTAAAGAAATGGTTAAAAATCTTGGTGTTTTCATTGACAGTGAGCTAAACTTTGACAGTCACATGAAAGCAATCACTAAAACGGCATTTTATCACCTAAAAAACATTTCCAAACTAAGAGGACTTATGTCAAAAAATGATCTGGAAAAACTAATACATGCCTTCATCTCTAGTAGGGTTGATTACTGCAATGGCCTTTTCACAGGCCTGCCAAAAAAGACCATCAAACGACTTCAGCTGGTTCAAAATGCAGCGGCGAGGGTTCTCACACGAACAAAAAGAACAGAGCACATTACTCCAATTCTAAGGTCCCTTCACTGGCTTCCAGTAAGCTACAGAATTGACTTTAAAGTATTGCTGCTGGTGTACAAATCTCTAAATGGTACAGGGCCCAATTACCTCTCTGATATGTTGCAGCGGCCTAACCCAATCAGATCTACCAGATCGCAACAGAAAAATTTACGATTAAAACCAGTTGTTAAAACAAAGTGTGGTGAAGCAGCTTTTAGCTACTATGCAGTGCAGCTATGGAACCAACTGCCAGAGGACATCAAAAATGCTCCTGCTGTTGGCAGCTTCAAATCTAGGTTAAAGACCAAGCTGTTTTCAGATGCTTTCTGTTAAATAATTAATATTGTCTTCTTTAATATTGTGGTCTTTGTAAAGACCACAAGCGGAGGCCATCCACATCTGATCTGCTTTAATATCAACAGATCTTCATTTAAGGTACGTGAATCTTTTCATCATGGCACACCTTCAGCCTGTTCAGTGTGCTGAGTGCAGGATGTTTAGTCATTCTTCCTCCGTCACTAGCGATAGCTTTATTAGCTTTACTTGTGATAAGTGCAGATTAGTTAGCTCTCTGACGGAGAAGATTACAGTGCTAGAAGCGCGTGTCCAGGCTTTAGAGCAGGTTAGTGAGCGTGAGAACAGTGTAGTTTCTGTTAGGGAAAGTCTGGACGCCCTAGGTGGAGTTAGTAATCCCCCAACTCCAGCATTAGAGCCCTTACAGCGGGGTGAATGGGTGACGGCTCGGCGGCATAAGCGTAGACCCAAAGCTACCGCTGAGGCTCGCCCACGGGAGCACCACTCCTCTCCGCGTCACGTGTCGAACAGGTTTGCTCTCCTTAGTGATGCACCCACTGAGAAACCTGAAAGAGCTCTGGTTATAGGGGACTCTATCATACGGCACGTGAAATTAGCTCAGCCTTTAGGGGCACCAGCAGCTTTAGTCAGGTGTATACCGGGAGCCAGGGCGCCGGACATAGCAGGTAATCTTAGGGTCCTAGGCAAGCACAGGTTCTCAAAGATAGTTATCCATGCAGGAGCTAATGATATACGCCTTCGTCAGTCTGAGGTTACTAAGAGTAACTTTGCAGAGGTATTTAAATTAGCGAAGGCGATGTCCGATGCTGTAGTATGCTCTGGCCCCATCCCAATGCAGCGTGGCGATGTAGCTTACAGCAGGTTATGGTCGCTAAACTGCTGGCTGTCCAGGTGGTGCTCTGACAACAGTGTGGGCTTTATAGATAATTGGGCTAATTTTGAGGGCACTGCTGGCCTGTTAGGGAGGGACGGTATCCATCCCACTCGGGAAAGTGCTGCTCTCATTTCCTGCAGCATAGGTCATAGTCTCAGAACAGGCCTAGTTAATTTCTGACAATCCAGAGCCAAGGCCAGGGAGCAGACGAACAGGCTAAACCGACTGTCTGCTAGCTGCACAGAGTCGTCACTCAGGGTCCACTACATCGAGACTGTGTCTGTTCCCCGAGCTCAACAAAAAGGTAGAAATTTTCAGAGAGTTTGTTCCAGTAACCTAATCAATATAAAATTAGATCATACTGACTGTACAGCTGCTGCCAGCACCTTTGATCTAAAGGTGGGGCTATTAAATATTAGATCTCTTACATCTAAAGCGCTAATGGTTAATGAACTCATTACTGATCAGGAGTTTAATGTACTGTGTTTAACAGAAACATGGATTAAGCCAAATGAATATATAGCATTAAATGAAGCGAGTCCTCCTGGATACAGTTATATACACCAGCCTCGTCTAACTGGCAGAGGAGGAGGCGTCGCGGTTATTTATAACGATTATCTAGGTGTAACACAAAAACCTGGTTATAAATTTAATACATTTGAAGTTCTTCATACTCATATAATGTATGTAGGCTCGAAAAATAAGTCTACCCAGTTAATTCCATTGCTTATTATTTACAGGCCCCCGGGGCCATATTCTGAGTTTCTTTCTGAATTCGCAGATTTTATCTCAGATCTGGTTATTTCCTTAGACAAAGCTTTAGCTGTCGGAGATTTTAATATTCACTTTGATAACCCAGAAGACCCTTTAAAAACAGCGTTTGTGTCCATCTTAGACTCAGTCGGGATTAAGCAGAATGTCATAGGACCGACCCATAATGGTGGTCACACCCTTGATCTAATACTAACATTCAGATTAAACGTAGATAATATAGTCATACTTCCACAGTCTGAAGTTATCTCAGATCATTGTCTCATCTCATTCAAGATATGTCTGAGTAATAATATATGCACCTCACCACGCTACTGTATTAAACGTACTTTCACATGTCAACTACTGCACAGAGCTTTATAAATGATCTCCCAGAGCTGTCAACTTTGATTGGGTCACTGTCAGCCCCTGCAGAACTTGATCAGGCAACTGAATGCTTAGAGTCAACATTCCGCCATACTTTAGATAATGTAGCTCCTCTTAAAAGGAAAATGGTCAGAGACAAAAAATTAGCACCCTGGTATAATGATGACACTCGCACATTAAAACAGACCACTCGAAAATTGGAACGTAAATGGCGTCAAACAAAATTGGTAGTGTTCAAATTAGCGTGGACGGAGAGCTTCCTGAAGTATAGAAAAGCTCTTAGTGCTGCGAGATCAACATATTTCTCCTCCCTAATAGAAGATAACAAAAATAATCCTAGATTCCTATTTAATACTGTAGCAAAATTAACCAGGAATAAGTCCACTATAGACACATGCACACCTGCAGTATGTAGTAGCAACGACTTCATGAATTTTTTTAATGACAAAATTGAGAATATCCGACAAAAAATTCAAACTACTAATTTAAGGTTAGACAATGAAAGTGACCTTGTAGTTAACAATATAACTGTATCAGATCATCAGTTAGAATGTTTTACTCCCCTAAAAGAAACTGAATTACTTTCATTAATCTCTACATCAAAAGCCTCAACTTGTGGACTAGATCCCTTACCTACACGTCTATTCAAACAGATAATGCCTGGAGTAATTGAACCGCTTCTAAAAATAATAAATTCTTCTCTTATGATTGGCTATGTACCCAAATCCTTTAAACTAGCAGTTATCAAACCCCTGATTAAAAAACCTGACCTTGATCCCTGTCAGCTGTCCAATTATCGGCCAATATCAAACCTCCCCTTTATCTCCAAGATCCTAGAAAAAGCTGTGGCACAGCAGTTATGCTCATATTTACATAGGAATAACATCCATGAAATGTATCAGTCAGGATTTAGACCTCATCATAGCACAGAGACAGCACTGGTTAAAGTAGTAAATGACCTACTGTTGGCGTCTGATCAGGGCTGTGTCTCGCTACTTGTGTTGCTTGACCTTAGTGCAGCATTTGATACCATTGATCATTCCATTCTTCTGGATAGACTAGAAAATGTTGTGGGAGTTAAGGGAATGGCCCTCTCCTGGCTCAGGTCTTATCTAACTGATCGTTATCAGTATGTTGATATAAATGGTGATATTTCTAGATGTACCAAGGTAAAGTTTGGTGTTCCACAAGGTTCTGTCTTGGGTCCACTGCTTTTTTCTCTATATATGTTCCCTCTGGGCGATATTATTCGTAAACATTGTATTAGTTTCCACTGTTATGCTGATGACATACAGTTGTATGTCTCTGCAAAACCTGATGAGAGACACCAGCTTAATAGAATTGAGGAATGTGTTAAGGACATTAAACACTGGATGCTTATTAATTTCCTTCTGCTTCACTCTGACAAGACTGAAGTACTTGTGCTAGGACCACATACAGCTAGAAGTAAGTTTTCTGATTACACAGTGACTCTGGATGGCCTTTCTGTTTCTTCATGTGCAGCAGTAAAAGACCTCGGAGTGATTATTGACCCCAATCTTTCATTCGAAACTCACATTGATAACATCACCCGGATAGCTTTCTTTCATCTCAGAAATATTGCAAAGATAAGAAATTTAATATCATTGCATGATGCAGAAAAACTAGTTCATGTTTTCGTTCCCTCCAGGTTGGATTATTGTAATGCCTTACTGTCTGGATGTTCCAATAAGTGCATAAACAAGCTCCAGTTAGTTCAAAATGCAGCAGCAAGAGTCCTTACTAGAACTAGAAAATATGACCCCATCACGCCTGTCTTATCCGCACTGCATTGGCTCCCAATCAAATTTCGTATTGATTATAAAATACTACTATTGACCTTTAAAGCACTAAATGGTCTTGCACCACAGTACCTGAGTGAACTTCTGCTCCTCTATGACCCGCCACGCCTACTTACTGTAGATCAAAAGGTGCAGGCTATCTGCTGGTACCTCGTATAGTGAAGGCTACATCAGGGGGCAGAGCCTTTTCTTACAAAGCCCCACAGTTATGGAACAGCCTTCCAAGTAATGTTCAGGAATCAGACACAGTCTCAGTGTTTAAGTCTAGGCTGAAAACATATCTGTTTAGTCAAGCCTTTTGTTAATGGTGTTTATGAGGTAAAGGAGTAGATCTGGAGGGTCCTCAGACATAGAGTGTTTTGGTAAACTGGGATGTATGGATGCTGTCAGTCCCCACTCGCTTGCTCACTCGAGTTTGTTGACGGTGTAGTGGCTGGCTGCTTTATGTCCCGGGGCCCCTCATGCCTGTGTTACCTTCTGGCTCTCTCCTTTTAGTTATGCTGTCATAGTTAGTTGCCGGAGTCCCTGCTTGTACTCGGTGCAATATGTATACTGCTCCTACTTATTCAGGTGACATTGGGCATACCTAACAACCTGTGTTTTCTTTCCCTCCCCCCCACCCCAAATCTGTCCCTCTGAGTTACATGGAGTCAACAGGAAATCTTTTGGTGGAGAGGGTGGAGACCTCGACTGGCTATCGTAGCCTGCAGGGAATCGGCCGTCAAACATTCTGTCGCATGTCCCAGACCCGGTGAAATGTAACTGAATTGTCTTGGCCAGCCCTAAGGGTCCCATCTGCATCTCATCATTGCTGAGGAGTGTGCTCCCATCACCCAATCAAGCATCCAGCCAGAGCAGGTCATGATATTTTTTACCATATTAACATGCCATTGTTGTGTGTTATGCCTGATGTAAAGACTCTTGTCTCTGCGAGCCTACCACACAGATTTAATACTTGTCATTTTTAGGGCATACCTAACAACCTGTGTTTTCTTTCTCTCTCTCCCCCCCAGTCTGTCCCTCTGAGTTACATGTTGATCCTGGGATTGAGATGCTGGCCTCTTCTGCCCCTCGGACCTGCTTGATCCATCCTGGTGCCCTGTGTCTGGTCGGAGTTTTATCGCCCCACTCCTGTGAAGGACGGCCCCATGAGGACAGTTGAGGGTTATACCTGTTAAAACTGTTAATGTTATAGTCAGGCTGTCTGTTGTTGCTCAAATGAGGATGGGTTCCCTTTTGAGTCTGGTTCCTCTTGAGGTTTCTTCCTCATGTCGTCTGAGGGAGTTTTTCCTTGCCACCGTTGCCACAGGCTTGCTCATTGGTGATAGATTAGGGATAAAATTAGCTCATGTTTTAAGTCGTTCAAATTCTGTAAAGCTGCTTTGCGACAATGTTTATTGTTAAAAGCGCTATACAAATAAACTTGATTTGATTTGATTTACATTTTTTATAATCTTTACTTTCTCTGCATGTTTTAAATTTACTTTAATTTTTAACTTTATTCTATTTTATTCTTTATTCTATTCTGCTGGTTTCTTTTTTCTCCTCCTATTTGAACTACTACTTCATTTTATTATTTTATTTCTACTATTGTTTAATTCTTATTATTTTCTTTTAATTCTTTTAATTCTTTTAGAATAAAAATAAAATTATTTTATGTAATTTTATTTCTCTATTGTTTACTGTTTTTGTTTTTACTTCTGTAAAGCACATTGAACTGCCATTGTGTATGAAATGTGCTATATAAATAAACTTGCCTTGCCTGGCCTTGCCTTCAGTTACTCATTCTGATCCATATTATTTTGTAATGACAGTGAAACTAATAGAAAAATAACTGAACCTAGAATTTTAAACTGTTATTACACTTTCTACAGAGGCACCATCAAGAACATTCTGACCAGCTGCATCACCGTGTGGTACGGCGCCTGCACCGTGTCCTGCTGCAAGTCTCTGCAGCGCATCGTGAGAGCAGCTGAGAGGATCATTGGTGTCTCTCTCCCTTCTCTAATAGATATTTATAACTCCCGCCTCACCCGCAAAGCCATCAGGATTGCAGGTGACCCCACCCACCCATCTCACAACCTCTTCAGTCTGCTGCCGTCGGGGAGGAGACTGCGGAGTCTCCGGGCCAAAACCAGCAGGCTCAAGAACAGTTTCTTTCACCAGGCGGTCAGCAGGCTCAACTCCCTCCCTGTTCTGCCCCTCCTCCCCCCTCGCCCCCCTGCCACAGATTCTGCCCGCCCCCCTTCAGCATCTGACATGTCATCCTCACAGTTTCCCCCCCCAACACACACACACACACCTCATCGTTCATTAACACACTGAACTCAGGGACCGCACATCTCACTTTACCTCGCTCATTTGCACTATTCCGCACTACCTCACCTTAACAGCTGCTAGTTTGTTTATTCTGCTTATTTCATGTTTACCTGTTATACCTCAAGTGCCCTTGACTGTTTGTTTATTTGCACCAATTTGTGTGTGTGTGTGTGTGTGTGTGTGTGTGTGTGTGTGTGTGTGTGTGTGTGTATGAGTGTTTAGTCTACGTCTAGTTCCTATCTAGAGTGTTTATACTATTTATATTGTTTGAGTGTTTAGTCTGTCTAGTTCCTATCTAGAGTGTTTATACTGTTTATATTGTTTGTTTTTTTTCAATTATTTTATGTTTATTTATTGCATTGCCTGTTTGCACCGTGGGTCAGAGAGGACTGATATTTCATCTGTGCTGTATGTCGAGCGTGTATAGCATATTTGACAATAAAGTTGACTTGACTTGACTTGATATGTAATATAATAATGTATATGAAGTACCATCACAGGGTCCCTTTTGGAATTGAATATCATCAATCACAGTATCATTCAGTATCGATGGCCCTTGGGTGGCTTCCAACACAATCTGAATTAGAAAAAACACTATAAATATAAATCTAACCCCTGTAGGCACACGGAGGTGAATTCTGGGTTCTCTTCCTCACCTGGTGCTGATGGTCGGACTGATAGGACACTGACGCTCTCATCCAGGAGATGCTCTGTTCTCCAGTCCTCTCCCACAGCACCACGTCTCCGTCCTCCAGCTCCGAGTGCAGCAGAATTCTGAGAGAACCGTTTCCAGAACCATACATGTGGTAGAAGAAGAGCAGGCACTGAGCTGCTCGACGACCACAGAGGGGGCGGGGCAGGAGGCGGGCACTATGACCTGGCAGCATCAGGGAGGCCTCAATGTACAAATAATGACCTGAAAGATAACAGAAATGGAGATGTGACTGAAACACAAAGGAGTTTTAACAGCACAGTGAACACACACACACACACACACCAATTGTAATCATGTTTGTTCATCTGGTCAGTGAGAAAGAAGAGGAACAAACCCACTCCAGTGGTGTGGTCTGCTTTCAGTCCGGTGTAGGAGGTCGGCGTCGGTCCTCGGATCAGAACCCAGTCTGCGACATCACGCTTTTTTTCCTGAGTGAATCCACAAAGTCCATTCTCAAAGTCTCAGTGTGGTGGAACCGACAGAGGAGAACCTGGAGCACAACACATGACTGCATTACATTTTCGTTTTAACTTTAACCCATCAGTTTTGCTCAATCACACCTGGACTATTTCTCACTTATCATAATAACATGAGAAAAAAGAACTTAAACATTTGCACAAACTAAAATAAGTGAAGTGATATGATTTGGTTTTGTTGAATTTCATACAAATTAAGTATGCAAAGGTATGAAAGCTACCACGCCCTTATCCCCACCCCTAAATCCTCAGATCCCACCCTGAACTCTAAAATTAAGCTTTGGAACTTGTGCGTATTTTTCTGAATATGACTTTGAAGTTAAATATTTTACTTATTACTGTTAAATTCATGGGTTTATTTCCTTGTGGATAAATTTTAACTTCTCATAAAGTATACTGCCTGAGTGTAACTGGTGAAGTGTTGAGTGTATATTATTATTATTATAATTATTATTATCAGTTCGGATGGTTGCTGCACCTAACGGTAGCTCACAGTCACCAAGATGGAGGCTGACATCATCGAGAGCAGCAGAACCACAGTTCCAAAAACTTTTACACGTACTTGCAAACATCACCTTGTAAGAGACAGACAGATAAAGATAAATAAATCATAAATAATAAATAAATACATGTTTTGTGTTAAAATATGCAGTACACAATGAGCTGCTGTTTTACTGATTCACTTGAACACAGGGTGTATAAACTTTTCGACGCTCTCTCGTCCCCACATCCTGCCTCGAGATGTGGAAGACACATGAAGTCATGTTTTGCTGACAGATGTGTGAAGTAAATGATGACAGATGTGTTGCAGTTGAACTTATCTGTGTGCAGTGAAGAAAAACTCTTTAATTTTTGCACCGAGTCAGTGTGTGTGTTTAAAAAAATCAATCTTTTACATATGAATGGACAGATGGATGGATGGATTAAAAAAACCTTTATTTATTTATTTATTTATTTATTTAACAAGCTATACATTTCTTATATGAGTTTTCTCAGAAGTTAACGTCTCACCCGGGGGTTCCGGTTTGCGCTCGACATGTGAGGCTGCGTGGTTCTCGAGCTCAGCGGGCATCTTTTATTTAACTGTATTAATGAATGCGCAAAGTGGCCAGTGATTGTGAAATCGCGCGTCTGAATGCTTTGTGAGACTTTTGAAGGGCTGAAATTGCAGTAAGGACTGTTTTTCTCTTTTCCTCACCTTTGTTTGCAAAATGGCTAACCGACAGAAAGGTGCTACAACTAGCAAAAAAGCTAACTCCGAGGTTGACGCACAATCTCCCCCAGATTTCGTTGAGAAAATTATGGCAGCAATTGAATCGTTGGGATCGAAAATTGACACTCAAACCACTGCCCTTCGTCAAGAGATAGCCTCAGTTCGTCAAGAATTGCAAACGACTGGCAGCTCTTTACAGTCTGCTAACACTCAGAACTCAACGCGCATTGACGACCTTGAGCAATCTACTACAGAGTGGAGCTCTACAGTCATGCGTCTGGAAGCTACAGTGGAAAAGCTGCAGGCCGAGGTGCATCGGCTATCTGAAAAATGTCTGGACTTGGAAGGCCGTAACCGACGTCAAAACATTCGGTTGGTGGGAATAGAGGAGGGAAAAGAAGGAAGCAACGCGCTGCAGTTCTGCGCAACAGCGCTGAAGGAGATACTGGGTCTGGAGGAAATTCCACGCTTGGACCGTTGCCACCGATCACTAGCAGAGAGACCCCCTCCCGAAGCGAAGCCAAGGCCCTTCATAATCCGTGTGCATCATGGAGACGTGAAGGATCGCATCCTTCGCATCTCCAGTCAGAAGAGGCAGCTATCATACCAGGGGAAACGCGTGCACATCTTTCCAGATTTCCCTCCAGAGGTAATCAAGAGGCGCGCTGCTTTTACGGAGGCAAGGCAGCTTCTTAAGAATGTCAGAGATGTCAGGTTTGGTTTCCGTTACCCAGCTACATTCCGGATCACGTTGGGAGAGGAGGAAAATTCCTTCACCGATCCTGTGCAAGCCGTCTCATACATTAAGGGGAACATTCTCCCGCACACTGAGGTATCTGAGGCTACTACAAGTCCGCATATTTGACTGCTGTTTGTCCTTCTCAGTTTATGAATGTTGAGCACATATTCATACTACAATGACAATTATATTGTTAATTTTTGTTTTGTGGTTTATGCCAGGAACCTCAGAGACCGTCATTTGTTTCCTTGTAGATTATACTTCAAGCACTAATAGCCCCTGGGGTTAATCCGACTGATTTTCCTTTCCTACATGTCCTACTTTGAACACTTTTTTCGCTTTAATTTCTCCGCGCTTGTATTAGATTCAGTCAGATCTTTTTTTTTGGTAGAGCCACTCATCAGCCACTTTTTTCCTCAGTATTCAATGTGCCGCAGTTTGGTGACGCCAGTAATTTGATGATCTGCTGTTGATGATGATAAAGCAGGCTATATTTTGGCCCTTCTATGTCAGCCTACTATTTGAGATTGTTAGCATAATAATTCATAAGCATTTGCCAGTTATGCGTTTAAGTTCCTGGTTTGCCCGCTGTGCTTTGGGTCAGGTTTGACTATGTTAGTGACCCAAGCTAGAGATGTGAGATGTTTTGGGTTTGCTGCCCAAGGGGTTGAGCACTTTGTTTGGGAAAGTGCTAGAGGGTGGAGGGTAAATGTGTGTTTCTCTATAGTCTTTTTATGTATTGTGTATTTGATTTCTTTTTTTTGTGCCCACCTGTGGTTCCACCTTGTCTATTTGCCAGAGCCAATATGAAAATGTCACTTGTCAGATTGATATGTTTCTGTCATATAACCTATATTGTTCAATATAGCTAATCCACATACAGCATTTAGGGGAAGAGGTCAGTCTGTTAACTTTACTAATTGGAATGTGAAGGGACTCAACCACCCTATCAAACGCACTAAGGTCCTAGCCCATCTTAAAAGTCTGAAAACCGATATAGTGTTTTTAACTGAGACGCATATGCGCAGTTCTGACCATATTAGTTTGAGGAGAGGCTGGGTTGGACAGGTATTTCACTCTTGTTTTACGAGCAAAGCCAGGGGGGCTGGAATTTTGATAAGCAAATCAGTTTTGTTTGTAGCTACTGAAACCATCTCAGATCCAAATGGACGTTTTGTTATTGTTGTAGGTAAACTTTATAATCGGCCTGTCATATTGGCTTGTGTTTACGCTCCAAACTGGGACGATTCTGGGTTTATGAGCAACTTTCTGTCCCGTATACCTTACCTGGATACTCATCAACTTATTTTAGCTGGTGACTGCAATTGTGTAATAAATCCTATATTAGATAGATCATCAACCCGCCCAATTAGTAAGTCTAAAACAGCTGAATGTTTAGAGAATTTTCTGCAATCTTATGGCGTGTCTGACCCCTGGAGATTCCTTTACCCTACAAGGAGGGAATATTCTTTTTTTTCTCCTGTCCATCATACATATTCCCGCATAGATTATTTTTTCATACACAAGTCCTTACTCCCACTGATTCATAAATGCGATTATAACAGTATTATGATATCTGATCATGCCCCTGTAACACTCTCTTTGATCTTCCCTAACCAAAGAATTAGCAGATTTAGATGGAGACTCAACCCACTACTTTTGTCAGATGATTCATTTGTTACTTACATTAATACTCACATTGACATATTCTTGGAAACCAATGTAAATGAAACAACTTCTCCCTCCTTGCTTTGGGAGGCACTGAAAGCTTACCTGAGGGGACATATTATTTCATATAATGCCTCAGTACGAACAGCGCAACTGGCCAGACAGGCTGAACTCTCAGAGCTCATTTCTGCTGTGGACAAAATATATGCTACTGCTCCAACCCCAGAGCTGTTAAAAAAGCGAACAATGCATCAGGCTGAATTTGACATGCTTTCAACTGGTCAAGCAGAACGAGCCCTTTTGAAAAATAGGCATAGGTCATATGAACATGGAGAGAAACCTGGTAGAGCCCTTGCCTACAGCCTAAGACAGATATCTACAACTCATGTAATTGATCAAATTGAATCTGAAACAGGGTTGGTCTCAGACCCTTCAGATATCAATAGACAGTTCAGTGAATTTTATAGCAAATTATACTCATCTCAGGAGCCTTCTGACCCCATTGTGATGAGGACATTTTTTGAAGGTTTAGATCTTCCTATTGTGGATGAGAACATCAGAAAGTCACTAGATCGCCCTTTTTCTCTAGACGAAATTAATGACGCCATCACATGCATGCAGAGTGGAAAATGCCCTGGTCCAGATGGCTTTCCTACAGAATTTTATAAAAAGTTCTCACCAAAGCTTAGTCCTTTGCTGAAGGATGTATTTGATGACAGCTTTCATAGCCAGTGCCTGCCTCCAACTCTACGCCAAGCGTCAATATCTTTGCTTCTGAAAAAGGGCAAAGATCCTCTTAATTGTTCCTCGTATCGTCCTATTAGCCTCCTAAACGTTGATGTTAAGATTCTCGCTAAGATGCTGGCTCTCCGTCTTGAGTCAGTTCTGCCTTCACTTGTGTCTTGCGATCAAACTGGTTTTATCAAAAATAGACAATTATTTTTCAATATTAGACGTGTATTTAACATCCTTTATACACCATCCTCAAACCAGGTGCCAGAGGTACTTTTATCTCTGGATGCCGTGGCGGCTTTTGATCGTGTGAGTTGGGAATATTTATTTTATGTCCTTCAGCACTTTGGTTTTGGGAACACTTTTATTTCTTGGGTGAAGTTGCTGTACACCTCGCCTATGGCTTCAGTTAGGACTAATGACACTTACTCACCATACTTTCCCCTACAGCGTGGGACCAGACAGGGTTGCCCTCTGTCCCCATTACTTTTTGCACTGGTCATGGAACCTCTTGCAGCTACCATTAGGCAGCAGACAGATATTAAGGGAATTTTAAGGGCACACAGGGAGCACAAAATATCCCTGTATGCTGATGATGTCCTTCTTTTTGTATCTGACCCTACAACATCCATCCCACATATTCTTAACACTTTAAGTGTTTTTGGTAGCTTCTCTGGTTATAAGTTGAATATTGACAAAAGTGAGCTCCTCCCTATTAACGTAGCTGCTAGAAAAATCTCATTTCATTCATTACCATTCAAAGTTTCCAACGAACGTTTAAAATATCTGGGTGTGTATGTTACAAAGTCTTTCTCTCAGCTTATTAAGGCCAATTTTAACCCACTTTTGGAGCGTACCCTACAGGACCTCAACCGCTGGTCTACATTGCCTCTATCCTTAGCTGGGCGTATCAGCATAATTAAGATGAACATCCCAAAGTTTTTATTCCTCTTTCAATGTATTCCATGTTTTCTCACAAAAACCTTTTTTGCAAAAATTGATAGTATTATTTCTTCTTTTATTTGGAATAACAAAAGGCCAAGGATCAGAAAGTTGTTTCTACAAAGGCCTAAAATGACAGGTGGGATGGCACTACCAAACTTCCAAATATACTACTGGGCAGCCAATATCAGATGTCTTTTATATTGGTTTTTAGACCCATCTCTAATGGACACTCCAGGCTGGTTACACATTGAATCTAATGCCGCTTTTCCACTACAAACGCGGCTGAGCCGTGCCGTGCCGAGTCGAGCTGAGTCGAGCTGAGCGGGGCTGTTGGAGTTGCATTTCGACTACAACCGCGCTGAACCGTGCTGGCTGGAAGTGGGTGGACACATTGGGTGGAGTTAGCGAAAGTGGGTGGACCTCACGTGATGTCGTTAAGCAGCGCAAACAGTGACATCAGTGACAGTGGCGGAACAAGTCAGAGCCGGGCCGGGGGCGGGGCAAATGACCGGGCACTTTATTAAAGCTTATCATAACATCATTTTAGGCTACAAAATGTCCGCAACTGCGGTGTTTACCAATTTCAACACTACCGGGTGCAACTATGTTATTTAGTACATCAAGTCCTTCAAACGAACATGTAACTCAGAAACAAAAAACATTAGGATACTGTACATGGCTCATAATAAAACATCAATAGCCTATACTGCGCACATTATTTGAAGGGCATACGAATGAGCGCTCAGAGTGGTGACAGGAAGAGTCAGAAATAAAAGGAGGGCGGTGCAAACCTCACTGAATGCACTGTGTTTACCAATTTCAACACTACGGGGTGCAACTATGTTATTTTGTACATTAAGTCCTTCAAACGAACATGTAACTCAGAAACAAAAAAACATTAGGTGACATACTGTACATGGCTCATAATAAAACATCAATAGCCTACTGCGCGCATTATTTGAAGGGCATACGACGAGCCTTGCGCTCCGCGAACTCGTGCACGATGCTCTGTATGTCACTGATTCAGTGATCTTTTAAGCGGTAGTCTCACGACCCGGATAGTAAACAATAAACATGGATGACATGGAGTCGTTAGTGTTGCTGGTCTTGGTGCTGTGGCTTGTTGTCACCGACAACGCCAACAGATACTGGCAAGAGCGTATAGATGAGGCGAGGCGCATAAGGCTTCAGAAATTCTCGTAATTCGTAATTATTCTTCTTCCGGGTTTGCGGTGTTTACAGATCCCAGCGCGCTCGCGGGGCGTGTGTGGGCATGTGAGGACACGCCTCCTCACCAATCAGTGCACAGGGGAGTGTCTGCTCACGCCCCCAACCTCAGTCAGCACGGTTTGGCTCGCTTCAGCCCCACTCCAAAACGGTGCGAGTTTTAGGGGCTAAGCAGGGCTGAAACGAGCTGAGTCGTGCCGGTTTTTGGTAGTCGAAACGCGAGCCGTGTCGGGCTGAAGTGAGCTGAAGCGAGCTGAAGTGAGCTGAAAAAGGGTAGTGGAAAAGGGCCATAATTCTTGTAGTCCAGTCTCACTCTCTGCTCTGTTATGTTCATCAATTCCTTTACATTCACCTCAGGATTGTCAGAACCCAGTTCTGCTTCATTCTTTGAAGATTTGGTCTCAGTTTCGTAAACATTATGGTCTTGTTTCCCTGTCAGTTTATGCTCCAGTTACGTCCAACCATCTATTTCCAGCTTCACTTTTGGACCATACATTCTATCAGTGGTTTCAAAATGGGGTGTTGAATATAAAAATGTTATATAAAAATGACATATTTATGTCTTTTGATCAAGTTAGACATTTCATTTGTCACCAAATAATTTTTTCAGATATCTGCAAGTGAGACATTTTGTACGGAGTCACTTTACCCAATTCCCCTCAATACCACAGTCATCATCTTTGGATGCAATATTAGAAGTACAGCCTGCACTTAGAGGAACCATATCAAGGCTGTATGCTAAGATATTTGATTTGGAAGCCTGTTCATTGATTATAGTAAAGGAAAACTGGGAGAATGATTTGGGTGTTAATATTACAGATGAACAATGGTCTGACATACTTGGAAGAATTCACTCCACTTCTATTTGTGCCAGGCATAGTTTAATTCAGTTTAAGATTGTGCACAGACTCCACATGTCTAAGGTTAAGTTATCCATAATCTATCCAGAGGTTAATCCTATTTGTAACAGATGCAAGCAAGTACCAGCTACCCTCTTCCACACATTTTGGTCGTGCCCCAGTCTTACTTCATTCTGGGCCTCTATATTTGAAGCATATTCAAATATCTCAGGTGTAAATATTGACCCATGCCCTTTTATTGGAATTTTTGGTGTACCCTCAGAAGATCTGTCTCTCCAAAAGCCTCTGTTAAATTGTATTGCCTACTCCTCACTTCTAGCACGGCGCCTCATTCTTTTGAATTGGAAAAATGATAAGTCTCCATCATTTGGTAGATGGATTTGTGATGTCATGTTTTTCCTTAAGGTAGAAAAGATTAGATACACAATGAATGGGTCAACGGACAAGTTTCATGTTATATGGCAGCCCTTCATTTCCTATGTTGAGCAGCTGACAATGCACCTAGATAATGCGTAACACATTTTGTATACTTAATTATGCACTCTGTCTATATCCTGTAAAATTACTTTGGGATTATTTTGTATCAATGGACATGTCTCCTGCAATATGGCAGTCCCCTAATTCTTTTTTTTCTTCTTTAAATACAGTGTATTCACGTGGAACAGTGGACAATAAATCTGGACTCTGAGTAATTTTCTTTTTATGTAAAATACAGTGGGCTTTTTTTTTTTCTTTGCGTTTTTGTTTTGTCTATTTGTTTTTTCTCATCTGTTTTTTATTCAATCCTTCATGTTGATTACCTTGTACATCTTAAAAACTCAATAAAGATACATTGACCAAAAAAAAGTTAACGTCTCACCCTTGTTTTGTCTCTAATTAACACCTCACTGTCGCCTGTAATTAATTTATTTCTACATAATTATAATAGTGAGTTTGTTTGTAATATTAGATTTTTGACATTGATATTTAAGAACGGATGGCACGGTGGTGTAGTGGTTAGCGCTGTCGCCTCACAGCAAGAAGGTCCTGGGTTCGAGCCCCGTGGCCGAGGGCCTTTCTGTGCGGAGTTTGCATGTTCTCCCCGTGTCCGCGTGGGTTTCCTCCGGGTGCTCCGGTTTCCCCCACAGTCCAAAGACATGCAGGTTAGGTTAACTGGTGACTCTAAATTGAGCGTAGGTGTGAATGTGAGTGTGAATGGTTGTCTGTGTCTATGTGTCAGCCCTGTGATGACCTGGCGACTTGTCCAGGGTGTACCCCGCCTTTCGCCCGTAGTCAGCTGGGATAGGCTCCAGCTTGCCTGCGACCCTGTAGAAGGATAAAGCGGCTAGAGATAATGAGATGAGAATGAGGTGTGAATGTGAGTGTGAATGGTTGTCTGTGTCTATGTGTCAGCCCTGTGATGACCTGGCGACTTGTCCGGGGTGAACCCCGCCTTTTGCCCGTAGTCAGCTGGGATAGGCTCCAGCTTGCCTGCGACCCTGTAGAACAGGATAAAGCGGCTACAGATAATGAGATGAGATATTTAAGAACATTGAACTGACACAACCTCTTTTTTCATGTAATGAAAAAATGAATGAATTTAATGATAATTAAATTCACATCTTGATTTCTTAGCCAAATTCCTTTTTGATCCTTGTTGCCATGGTTACTGTTTTGCTGGGATTTGAACCTGGTTTGCTGGTATGATAATCCAGCAAACCCCCACTAGGCCACCAGGGGGATAACTCAAGTGCAGAGGCGTGAGGCGGAAGTAGAAAAGTATCAAAAACAGTTTATTTACACTATGTACAATCCAAGGGAAAAAACAAAAAGAATAATCCAAAGCTGAGAAGACAAAGGGAAAAATAAAATATCCAAAAGTACAAAACAAAAGCCAAAAAAACAGAAAAGAAAAGGCAAAAATACCAACGCTCAGAAGATCCAAAAACACAGTAAATACTAGGTCCAAAAAGCAAAGCAAAGTGCAAAACCAAAAAGACAAGGAACACGGTACAGAGGAAACTAGAGCTAAACATAACAGCACAAAGACTCCGTGACAAGAGGACTGAACTCAGGGGTATAAATACACAAACTAATTAAGGACAGGGCGGGGCAGGAAACAGGCAATAAGACAAAAACAAAACACAGAACACAGTGGTGACATCTAGAGGCCAAAACAAACATGACCAGAAAAGGAAAAAACAGCGGCCTCTAGAGGCCAAAACAGTCCCAGTCCTAACAGGACCCCCCCCCAGGAGCGTCTCCTGACGTTCCCAGGACGATCAGGATGGGCCGAATGGAAGTCCCGACAAAGTTCTTTGTCAAGTATGTCCCGAGCTGGGACCCAGCAGCGCTCCTCAGGGCCATAGCCCTCCCAGTCCACAAGATATTGGATATCCTTAGCGTATGTGGTAACTGGAGCCGGTAGGAGACAGGGTTAACTCTGTGTACAACCTTGAAGGGGCCAATGTAGCGAGGAGCAAGCTTGCGGTTCTCCACCCGCAGCGGAAGGTCCTTGGTGGACAGCCAAACCCGCTGCCCAGGGCGGAAAGTGTGGGCAGGTCTCCTATGGCGGTTGGCCTGAGTCTGGTTGGTACTGGAGGTCTGGATGAGTGTCCTCCTGACCTTGCTCCAGGTCTTGCGACACCGTCTCACGTATTGGTTGACCGAGGGCACCCCAGCGTCCTCCTCCTGGTCCGGGAACAGAGGTGGCTGGAACCCGAATTGGCACTGGAACGGCAACAGCTTGGTGGCCGATGACTGCAGGGTGTTGTGGGTGTACTCAGCCCATGGCAGCCAGGTGCTCCACGATGTTGGGTTATCCATAGCCAGGCATTGCAGGGTGGTTTTCAGGTCTTGGTTGATCCTCTCCGTCTGGCCATTGGACTGTGGGTGGAAACCAGAGGAGAGGCTGGCAGTGGCTCCGATGACCTTGCAAAACCCGTGCCACACTCGGGAGGAGAACTGGGGCCCCCGGTCAGAGATGATATCCTGTGGGAGACCAAAGACTCGGAAGACGTGATTAAACAACAGTTTAGCTGTTTCAAGAGCAGAAGGGAGCTTGCACAGTGGTATAAAGCGGCAGGCCCTGGAGAATCTGTCCACAATGACCAAAATGACAGTGTTACCTTGAGACTCAGGGAGACCCGTGATGAAGTCGACTGCCACGTGGGACCAGGGACGCCGGGGAATAGGCAGAGGATGCAGGAGACCCTGGGGATGCTGTCGCGGGTTCTTGGTTCTGGTGCAGACCTCACAGGACAGGACGAATGACCTTACTTCCTTCTCCATGTTAGGCCACCAGAAGCGTCTTTTCAGGAAGTCCAGGGTCCTCCGAGCTCCCGGGTGGGCGGTGAGAGGGGAAGAGTGACCCCACTGGAGAACCTTGGCCTGGGCTTGACGAGGGACATACAGGAGGCCTGGTGGCCCCGTCCCAGGATCAGGGTCCCGGCGTTGAGCTTGTCGAACGGTCTCCTCAATACCCCAGCGGACAGGAGCCACAATCCGGGATACAGGGATGATAGGCCCAACTTCACTCTCCCTGTTGTTGGGTGAGAACAGCCTGGACAGCGCGTCCGGTTTGGTGTTCTTAGAGCCCGGGCGGTATGATAGGGTGAAATTAAAATGGCTGAAAAACAAAGCCCACCTAGCCTGTCGTGAGTTCAGCCTCTTGGCTTGCTGGAGGTACTCCAGGTTCTTATGGTCCTTCCACACCAGGAATGGATGTTGCGCTCCCTCCAGCCAGTGCCTCCACTCCTCAAGGGCTCGTTTAACCGCTAGCAGTTCCCGATCCCCCACATCATAGCGGGACTCCGCAGGGCTCAGGCGGTGGGAGAAGTAAGCGCAGGGGTGCAGCTTCCCTTCCGAGCGTTGAGAGAGCACCGCGCTGACACCACTGTCCGAGGCGTCCACCTCCACGATGAATGGTTGGGAGGTGTCCGGGAGAACCAGAATAGGTGCCGTGCAAAAGCAGTGTTTGAGGTCATTAAATGCCTTTTCTGCCTGAGGGGACCAGACATAGGAACCACCAGTCCTTTTGGTGAGGTCCGACATAGGTGCTGCTACGGAGCTGAAGTTCCTGATGAACTTGTGGTAGAAGTTAGCGAATCCTAAGAACCGCTGAACCTCCTTAACGGGCTTGGGAGTAGGCCAGTCCCGGACAGCCAGGGTCTTGGCTGGGTCCATTTGGAGTTGCCCTGTTCGTACTATAAATCCCAGGAAGGAGACCTCAGGGACATGAAACTCGCATTTCTGGGCTTTAGCAAACAGATTATTCTGTAAAAGTCTCTGGAGGACTTGGCGGACATGGTGGCGGTGCTCCTGTAAGGTCTTGGAAAAGATAAGGATGTCGTCAAGGTAGACAAAAACGTACAGGTTAATCATGTCCCTCAAGACATCGTTGATTAGGGCCTGAAAAACAGCTGGTGCGTTGGTGAGTCCGAAGGGCATCACCTGGTATTCGTAGTGCCCAGACGGGGTGTTAAAGGCAGTCTTCCACTCATCTCCCTGTCGGATATGGATGAGGTGGTATGCGTTCCATAGGTCCAACTTGGTGAAGACGGTGGCACCTTGGAGCAGGTCGAATGCTGTGGACATCAGCGGAAGGGGATATCGGTTGCGCACAGTGATCTTGTTCAGGCCCCTGTAGTCAATACATGGTCGGAGCCCCCCATCCTTCTTGCTGACAAAGAAGAAGCCAGCACCAGCAGGTGAGGTGGAGGGTCGAATGAACCCAGAGACCAGGGCGTCTTTGAGGTATTCCTCCATGGCCTTGCGTTCTGGCTGAGAGAGGGAAAACAGTCTGCCACGAGGAGGGGTAGTCCCAGGGAGCAAGTTGATGGCACAATCGTAGGCCCGGTGCGGAGGAAGAACGGCGGCCCTGCTTTTGCTGAATACCTCCTTCAAATCCCAGTACTCTGTGGGAACTTGAGATAGCTCAGTGAGATCAGAGGGCTTGGCAGGAGACACAGGAGAGCTAGAGAGCAGACAAGAGGCATGGCACGCAGGGCCCCATTCCACAACCTGGCTTGTTACCCAGTCTATGCGAGGGTTGTGGCGGGTAAGCCAAGGAAGGCCTAGAATCACTGGGAACTCTGGTGAAGGAATCAGATGCAGGGATATTTCTTCCTTGTGACCTTGAGACTGGAGGAAGACTAGAGAAGTTACTTGGGTGACTCTTCCATCACCTAAGGCTTGGCCATCCAGGGCAGACACAGACAGTGGGACTTCAAGAGGCGCAGTCGGGACATTGATGCTTTGGGTGAAGTGGATATCCATAAAGTTTCCAGCCGCCCCTGAGTCTAACAAGGCTTGACAAGAGTGGACGGACTCACCCCAGGAGATAGAGACCGGGATGTAGATTCCTTGGCCAGGGAGTCCGGGAGAGAGGGTAGGCCCCGTCACAACCCTCCCTCGGCTGGACGGGGCGGTCCTTTTCCCAAGAGCTCGGGACATGATGCTTGGAAGTGACCAGGCTTGCCACAGTAGATGCAGCACTTGTCCCTCCTTCTGCGCTCCCTCTCGGCTACGGAGAGACGAGTACGGCCAACTTGCATGGGCTCTGGACAGTCACTGGAGGAGGTAGACGGGCTCCAGGTAGAGGCAGGGAGGCCGGGGAGGCTCAGGACTTGGCGGCATTCTCTCATCCTGTTGTCAAGGCAAGTAGAATGTGAGATCAGAGTTTCGAGGTCACTTGGGCATCCGATAGAAGCCAGACCGTCTTTGATGGGGTCAGACAGACCATGATGGAAGGCTGACACCAGGGTGCGAGGGTTCCTGCTGCGAGGGTCCGGAACGAGATGGCATAGTCTGCAACGCTTCCCTCCTGTCGGACAGACATGAGCTTCCTGGCTGCATCTTTACTGATGTCTGCCTGATCAGAGACCCGAAGCATCTCCTCCGTAAATAGCTTGAAGTCAGAACACTCGGGTCCCTGTCTTTGCCAGATGGCCGTTGCCCAAGCTCGTGCCTTACCAGCTAACAAGGTTATCACAAAGGCAATCTTGCGGTGATCCGTAGTGTAGGTGGTAGGCTGGAGCTCAAAGGTGAGTTGGCACTGGGTAAGGAACTCCCGGCACTCACCGTGCTTGCCGTCATACCTCTGTAGTGCAGGAAGGCTGGGTTCGCGAGGTGAAGGAGACAGTGTTGCGGGAGGCACTGGAGTGGGAGCAGGATCCAGATCAGGATGAGGAGATGCAGGCAGAGGTGTCAGCTGTGCCAGGGTTTTCCCAATTTGATGAAGCAGTTCCTCGTGGCGAGCAAGGGTGAGCGTGCTGGTGAGCGTACGTCCATGGTCGCTCCGAAGCATGTCAAAGCTGCCATAATTCCCTGAAGGTTGGCCGGGTAGACAGTTGAAGCAGCCTCTGCTGAGTCGGTCATGACGGAGTCTTTCTGTTAGGGTTTTGCTGGGATTCGAACCTGGTTCGCTGGTGTGATAATCCAGCAAACCCCCACTAGGCCACCAGGGGGATGACTCAAGTGCAGAGGCGTGAGGTGGAAGTAGAAAAGTATCAAAAACAGTTTATTTACACTATGTACAATCCAAGGGAAAAAACAAAAAGAATAATCCAAAGCTGAGAAGACAAAGGGAAAAATAAAATATCCAAAAGTACAAAACAAAAGCCAAAAAACAGAAAAGAAAAGGCAAAAATACCAACGCTCAGAAGATCCAAAAACACAGTAAATACTAGGTCCAAAAAGCAAAGCAAAGTGCAAAACCAAAAAGACAAGGAACACGGTACAGAGGAAACTAGAGCTAAACATAACAGCACAAAGACTCCGTGACAAGAGGACTGAACTCAGGGGTATAAATACACAAACTAATTAAGGACAGGGCGGGGCAGGAAACAGGCAATAAGACAAAAACAAAACACAGAACACAGTGGTGACCTCTAGAGGCCAAAACAAACATGACCAGAAAAGGAAAAAACAGCGGCCTCTAGAGGCCAAAACAGTCCCAGTCCTAACAGTTACATGGCATCTTTGAATCGCATCTGGCAGCCAATCAGAAAGAGGTATTTTCTGTGGCGGATGTTAATCTGAATCACACACAAGATCAAACAAAATCATTCATTAAAGCTGAGTACAAAAATTTTCACCCCTTTGGACAACAACACGATACATGAAGCAACATTAAGGGAAAAATAATTAGCAGAAAAAGTTTTCCCTCCCGTCCCGAGGCCTGATGTGAGGGACTGGATCAGTGTGATCACCTGAGTGGTTCTGTGAGTCTGGATACTGAGCTCCACGTGAATCCACACGTGCCTTGTTCTGTCACTCGGGGTCCAGACTTGGGCGTGTCTCTGTGTGCTGCTGTTATACAGGTACACTGCTAAAGTGTGCTCAGATGCACTGAAACCTCTGAAAGAGTAGAAGAACTTCAGGCAGTACTTGTGGTTCCCGGGCAGAGACGGTCTGAACAGTCAGCTGATGTCCGTCTGGTAAAGGCTGCACTGTGTGGGGGGCCACTTTTACACTCCCCTGACTTCTCTCTCCCTTTTATGTTGCAGACGGATGCGTCGGACAGAGGGCTGGGGGCCGTTTTGTCCCAGCAGGTGGAGGGGGAGGACCGCCCGGTCCTTTACATCAGTCGGAAGCTGTCAGTGCGTGAGGGGCGCTACAGCACGATTGAGAAGGAGTGCCTGGCGATCAAGTGGGCAGTCCTCGCCCTCCGTTACTACCTGCTGGGGTGCCCTTTCACCCTCTGTTCGGACCATGCGCCCCTCCAGTGGCTCCACCGCATGAAGGATGCCAACGCGCGGATCACCCGTTGGTATCTGGCACTCCAACCCTTCAACTTCAAGGTGGTCCACAGGCCGGGGGCGCAGATGGTCGTGGCGGACTTCCTCTCCCGTCAAGGGGGGGGGGGGAGTCGGCTGCAGGCCGGACGGGCGCCCGGCCTGAGTCGGGCGGTGGGGGTATGTGGCAGCGGGGGCGTGGTCAAGCACCGGTCTGTGACAGGAGGGCGGAGTCAGGGAAGGTAAGTGGCAGAATCACTTCACCTGAGAGCAATTAACCTGTTTGTGTGTCTTCCCAGTGACCGCGCCCTATATGAGGAGGGAGAGTGAGAGCGGAGGGAGCTCAACCCTGAACAGACGCCGGTTGTGTGTGTCTGTGCGAATGATATTGTTAGACTGAAAAGTGTGGCAATAAAGCCAATTTATAAAACCTGATCTCTGTCCTGCCGTCCTCTGTGCTCCACCCACACGTAGGGAGTCTTACAGCGACTAATTTAGAGTTCGATGTGGACAACAGTACGAGTACTTTCTCTCCTGGTGCAAACTCTCTAAGGCGCGTACCCTTGTCGTACAGGCGGGTTTGCCGTTCTTGGGCCTGCCGCAAATTCTCCTGGGTTAGTTGTGTGAGTGTGTGGAGTTTTGCGCGCAGGTCAATAACGTATTGAATTTCATTTTTGCTTGGTGAAGGTCCCTCCTCCCAATTTTCTCGCAGCACGTCTAAAATGCCGCGCGGCTTACGCCCATATAATAATTCAAACGGGGAGAACCCCATGGAGGCTTGGAGGACCTCTCACACTGCAAAGAGCAAGGGTTCGAGCCATTTATCCCAGTTACGCGCATCCTCACTTACAAATTTCTTAATTATGTTTTTAAGGGTGCGATTAAACCGTTCCACTAAGCCGTCCGTTTGTGGGTGATAAACGCTGGTGCGGATCGGCTTAATACCTAATAACCCATAAAGTTCATTCAGTGTTCGTGACATAAACGAGGTGCCTTGATCAGTCAGAATCTCTTTCGGGATTCCAACTCGGGAGATGACGCGGAAGAGCGCCTCCGCAATACTGCGTGCTGAGATATTGCAAAGAGGCACTGCTTCCGGGTATCGCGTTGCATAGTCCACCAGAACTAATATAAAGCGGTACCCTCGTGTTGACCGATCTAATGGCCCGACGAGATCCATCCCAATTCTTTCGAACGGGGTCTCGATTAACGGTAGAGGGCGCAAAGGCGCTTTTGGAATGGCCGCTGGATTTACTAACCGGCATTCACGGCATGCCGTACACCACCTACGGACATCACCGCAAATCCCCGGCCAATAGAATCGGGCCATTATTCGGGCTAGTGTTTTATCCTGCCCTAAGTGTCCAGCCATGGGATTAAAGTGAGCCGCCTGGAATACCAATTATCCGGCGGCTCTTCGGAATTAAAAGCTGCGTGACTTGCTCTTTCGTTTGAGTGTCCTGCGTCACTCGGTATAATCTATCCTTCATAATCGCGAAGTAGGGGAAGGACGGGGTGGCGTTCGGCTGGAGTGTTTGACCATCGATTACTCTCACTTGGTCAAAAGCATGCTGCAGAGTCTCGTCTCGCGATTGCTCAAATGGGAAATGCACGAGGGATTCCCCAATAGAGAGAGGAGGAGCCGGCGGCTCCTCACTCTGGCGCGGAGATGACGTAGACGGCTCTGTGACAGCTGCTCCCGCCAAAGCGACACCGGGACCTCCCCCTGTCAAATGGCAGGACCCACTCTTGACTAAGTGTGTCATTAAACCCCGAAATCCCGGCCAATCAGTCCCCAAAATTAAAGAGTGGGTAAGGCGAGGATTAACCGCTGCCTTCACTATAAATTTTTCCCCTCTGAAAATAATGTGGACTGACACTAAAGGGTAGTGGTGAACATCCCCGTGCACACACAACACCTTCACCAATTGTGCTCCCCCCAATGCCTCGTCTTGCACCAGGTTTTGGTGGATTGAGGTCTGATTACAACCAGAATCCACCAACGCCTGATATGTATCCCCTTGGATACTCACCGGTATGCGATACGCTCCGGCCCGATCGAGGGCGGCTCCTGGCGTGTTGGGGATCCGAACCACCGCGCCCACCTCCATTATCGAGCACTGCTGTTGGAGGTGGCCCGGTTCCTCGCAGCGCCAGCAAACCGGCCCGGGCTTCCTCTCTGCATTAGTGCTCTGGGGCTCACTCACCTGAGGGGGGGGAGAGACAGACACAGAAGGGAGACACGGAAGGGCACCGCGGGTGCGGCGGGCCGGCTGAGGTGGCGCCGGCCCCCGTCTCCGCGGTGGGGGAATGGGGCGAGGAGAAGACACAGGAGGAGGGGAGAGAGAGGGAGAGGAGAGAAGAGAAGAGGTCGTCTGCTGTCCTGCCGTCGGGACAGCCGGCAGATGATCCTCCGCCAGCTCGATTGCCTGATCCAGCGACGCCGGGCGGTGGCACTGGACCCACTCTGCGGTTCCCGCTGGTAGACGCGCGACGAACTGTTCCAGTACCACCTGGTCGATGAGTCCCTTGGCGTCGCAGCTGTCGGCCCTCAACCACTGCCAGCAGGCGTCCCGGAGTTGCTGGCCAAACGCGAACGGCCGGGCGACTTCCTCCAAGCGCAGAGCGCGGAAACGCTGATGTTGTTGCTCTGGGGTGCGTCCCACCCGCTGGAGGACGGCCCGGCGAAGGTCCGCGTAGGCCAGCCGGCGGTCGGCGGGGAGCTGTAGCGCGGCCAGCTGCGCCTCTCCCATTAGCAGGGGGAGGAGGCGCGCCGCGCGCTGTTCCACCGGCCCCCCCGAGGTCTCTGCTACCTGCTCAAAGAGCATGAAGAATGCCTTGGGGTCGTCCTGTGGGCCCATCTTCGTGAGGGTGAGGGTGGAAGGGCCCGCGACGGTGGAGTTGGTGGACCCCGCCGACGCGAGGAGGTGCCGGAACGCCCGACGATCTTCCTGTTGCGCCAGCACCAGGGCCTCGAACCGTTGTTCATGCTCCTTTCGGAGGGCGAGCAGCGCCTGGTGCTGGCTCTGTTGGGCCGTGGCGAGGGCGTGGATCAGGTCGGCGAAGGTGGAGGACTCCATGGGGCTGTTGTCTTCTGTGCTCGGGTCCCGGGTTTCGGCACCACTGTAACAGTCCATGTAGGTGGGTGGAGCACAGAAGGATGGCAGGACAGAACTGTTTAACAAAACTCTCTTTTATTTGCACTTTTCAGATGCAAACACACACTCAGACACATGCACACACATCAGCCGTCTGGTTGTGGAGAGAGAGTCCCTCTGCTCTCACTCTCTCTCCTTAAGAAGGGCGCGGTCACTGGGAAGACACACAAACACATCAATTAACAACAGGTGTAGTGATTCTGCCACTTAACTTCCCTGACTCCGCCCTCCTGTCACAGACCGATGCTAGACCCCGCTGCCACAACAATCAATCAAAATTATGTGCTGCTGCTTCATTTTCACACAACTTTTACTATTTTCACACATTTGAAACGTCATGTGCTTCCTTTTGAGTTACTGCAATTTCAGAATCTGGAAGTAATGTAGGTATGGGTGGTAGAAGTGTGAAGAGTTTTGGTAGTTGTAGTGCATTTTGCAAAAATGTTTATTCATTAAGTTGAAAGGGTTAAGTGACAATTGTTTCACATTTTTACATTTTCACATTTTATTGCAGATGTTACATACATACGCATATACACATGCATATACATGCAAACAATGAGCAAGAAAAAAGTAAATATAAGTAAACATTTAGCATTACCTACAAGCATTTATTAGTGTGTGTGTGTGTGTGTGTGAGAGAGAGAGAGAGAGAGAGAGAGAGAGATTGCAAACAAAAACTCCTTGCTGTTACAGTAAATATAAGTAAACATTTAGCATTACCTACAAGCATTTATTAGTGTGTGTGTGTGTGTGTGAGAGAGAGAGAGAGAGAGAGAGAGAGAGAGAGAGAGAGAGAGATTGCAAACAGAAACTCCTTGCTGTTACAGGATCATATGACAAAAATGTCATATTATGTCCTCCTTACGTTTTCTTTTATTGCCCGACATCACTGCCTGTGTGCTGTTTTGCTGTAGCAGCGAGCTGGATGCTGATTTTACCGCTTGCTACTGCTTACAGCCAATGACAACAAAAAACCATAGCAACGTCAAGGCAACGGGAGGTGGGCCAATCAAAAACCATAGCAACGTCAAGGCAACGGGAGGTGGGCCAATCAAAAACCATAGCAACGTCAAGGCAACGGGAGGTGGGCCAATCAAAGCTTCATAAAGCTTTTTTACCTGCTGTCCCCACCAATAGTCAGCCGTCTTTGAGAGGTCTGTTCACAACTGAAAATCAGCTGGAAGCGATGCCGCGTTTGGTGTTTTTATTCAGCGTTTCCCGCATCGCGGCTTCTCCATTCAAAAATGGTATGGACATTTTAAACTTAGCTGAGTATTGGTATGGACGCGTCCATACCGTCCATACGCATTTTTACGCCCATGCATACATCACATCCCTCACATCCCTCACATACATCACATCCCCCACATACAGTGGTGCTTGAAAGTTTGTGAACCCTTTAGAATTTTCTATATTTCTGCATAAATATGACCTAAAACATCATCAGATTTTCACACAAGTCCTAAAAGTAGATAAAGAGAACCCAGTTAAACAAATGAGACAAAAGTATTACACTTGGTCATTTATTTATTGAGGAAAATTATCCAATATTACATATCTGTGAGTGGCAAAAATATGTGACCCTTTGCTTTCAGTATCTGGTGTGACCCCCTTGTGCAGCAATAACTGCAACTAAACGTTTGCGGTAACTGTTGATCAGTCCTGCACACCGGCTTGGAGGAATTTTAGCCTGTTCCTCCGTACAGAACAGCTTCAACTCTGGGATGTTGGTGGGTTTCCTCACATGAACTGCTCGCTTCAGGTCCTTCCACAGCATTTCCATTGGATTAAGGTCAGGACTTTGACTTGGCCATTCCAAAACATTCACTTTATTCTTCTTTAACCATTCTTTGGTAGAATGACTTGTGTGCTTAGGGTCGTTGTCTTGCTGCATGACCCACCTTCTCTTGAGATTCAGTTCATGGACAGATGTCCTGACATTTTCCTTTAGAATTCGCTGGTATAATTCAGAATTCATTGTTCCATCAATGATGGCAAGCCGTCCTGGCCCAGATGCAGCAAAACAGGCCCAAACCATGATACTACCACCACCATGTTTCACAGATGGGATAAGGTTCTTATGCTGGAATGCAGTGTTTTCCTTTCTCCAAACATAATGCTTCTCATTTAAACCAAAAAGTTCTATTTTGGTCTCATCCATCCACAAAATGTTTTTCCAATAGCCTTCTGGCTTGTCCACGTGATCTTTAGAAAACTGCAGATGAGCAACAATGTTCTTTTTGGAGAGCAGTGGCTTTCTCCTTGCAACCCTGCCATGCACACCATTGTCGTTCAGTGTTCTCCTGATGGTGGACTCATGAACATTAACATTAGCCAATGTGAGAGAGGCCTTCAGTTGCTTAGAAGTTACCTTGGGGTCCTTTGTGACCTCGCCAACTATTACACGCGTTGCTCTTGGAGTGATCTTTGTTGGTCGACCATTCCTGGGGAGGGTAGCAATGGTCTTGAATTTCCTCCATTTGTACACAATCTGTCTGACTGTGAATTGGTGGAGTCCAAACTCTTTAGAGATGGTTTTGTAACCTTTTCTAGCCTGATGAGCATCAACAACGCTTTTTCTGAGGTCCTCAGAAATTTCCTTTGTTCATGCCATGATACACTTCCACAAACATGTGTTGTGAAGATCAGACTTTGATAGATCCCTGTTCTTTAAATAAAACAGGGTGCCTGCTCACACCTGATTGTCATCCCATTGATTGAAAACACCTGACTCTAATTTCACCTTCAAATTAACTGCTAATCCTAGAGGTTCACATACTTTTGCCGCTCACAGATATGTAATATTGGATCATTTTCCTCAATAAATAAATTACCAAGTATAATATTTTTGTCTCATTTATTTAACTGGGTTCTCTTTATCTACTTTTAGGACTTGTGTGAAAATCTGATGATGTTTTAGGTCATATTTATGCAGAAATGTAGAAAATTCTAAAGGGTTCACAAACTTTCAAGCACCACTGTACATCACATCCCTCACATACATCACTTTTCTCACATACATCACATCCCTCACATCCCTCACATACATCACATCCCTTATATACACCACATCCCTCACATCCTCACATACATCACATCCCTCACATCCTCACATACATCACATCCCTCACATCCCTCACATACATCACATCCCTCACATACATCACATCCCTCACATCCTCACATACATCACATCCCTTATATACACCACATCCCTCACGTCCCTCACATACATCACATCCCTTATATACACCACATCCCTCACGTCCCTCACATACATCACATCCCTCACATACATCACATCCTTCACATCCCTCACATACCTCACAGACATCACATCCCTTACATCCCTCACATACATCACATCCCTCACATACATCACATACATCACATACCGTACATCACATACATCACTTTTCTCACATACATCACATCTCTCACATACATCACATCCCTCACATACATCACATCCCTTACATCCCAAACATACATCACATCCCTCACATACATCACATCCTTCACATCCCTCACATACCTCACGTACATCACATCCCTCACATACATCACATCCCTCACATACCTCACAGACATCACATCCCTTACATCCCTCACATCCCTCACATACATCACATCCCTCACATACATCACATCCGTTGTTAAAAACAGATTTTGAAGAAGACATTGTGTCTATTCTAATTTAATTATTAAACAGAACGACAGGTAAGTCAAACTTTCACATTTAACTTTTTTTTTAAAGGAAAATCACTTTAAATGTTAGAACGAAACTTTATTCGAACTCACCTGAGTAAAGGTGATAACTGAAAGAAGATCCAGTCAGTGGATTATTGATGATGAGTGTGAAGTGTAAATGTACAGTGGTGTGTCTGTGTGTTTGTGTGTTTGTCTGTGTGTGCTCCTGTACCTCTCCCGATCGTGTGATCTCCCTTGCGGTACACGTTGGGCCGCACTGAGGCCCGCTTCCACATTTCACTCTCCGTCATTTTCTGTGTGTAGTGACAGAAACCCAGTTCAAAGTCACAGTCTGTCTCTGACGGGTCAAACACGGGCTCTGAACAAACACACACAAACACAACGGAGTTCATCAGGAAACCTGAGGGTCAGCACCAGGTCAATCTGAGGTCATGGTGTTAACCTGAAGAAGTACCTGTTCCTGCAGAACACGATTCTGGAGAAAACACAATGTCATCCAGCAGCACACAACCTCCTTTTGGACTGTTAAACCACACTTCAAATACCACCTGCACACACACACATGGCTTTAAACATATATAATACCAGTCAAAATTTTGTACACCCCAATCTACTCATTGACTGGTGTTTCTGTATCATGACGATTCTCCACACTGTAGAACAAAACTGAAGACATCAAAACTATGAAATAACATCTGGAGCATATACAGAATTATGTGGTAAACAAAAAAGAAGAAAGAAGAAACCTTTATTTGTCACATGCACACTTCAAGCACAGTGAAATTCATCCTCTGCATTTAACCCATCTGGGGCAGCGAACACACACACACACACACACACACACACACACACACACACACACACACACACACACACGCACCCAGAGCAGTGGGCAGCCACACCAGAGCGCCCGGGGAGCAGTCAGGGGTTCGGTACCTCGCTCAAGGGCACCTCAGCCCAAGGCCGCCCCACGTCAATCTAACTGCATGTCTTTGGACTGTGGGGGAAACCGGAGCACCCGGAGGAAACCCATGCGGACACGGGGAGAACATGCAAACTCCACACAGAAAGGCCCTCACCGGCCACGGGGCTCGAACCCAGAACCTTCTTGCTGTGAGGCGACAGCGCTAACCACTACACCACTGTGTTAAAAGCAATCTGTTTGATATTTTAGATTCTTCAGCATATCCAGTGTTTCCCTTGATGACACTTTACACACTATTGTCATTCTCTTAAACAGCTTCATGAGGGAGTCCCTGGAATACTTTTCAATTAACAGCTGTGTCTCATCAAAAGGTCATTAGTGGACGAGTTTCTGGCCTTTTTAATGAGTTTGAGATCAAACAGTAAATAGTAAATAATAAATACAGTAAATAGCCTGATTCCACAACTGTAGTAATCCATATTATGTCAAGAATTGAACAGCTAAGTAAAGAGAAATGACATCCATCATTATTTTAAGACAGGAAGTAACTTTTAATTAATAAAAATAAAGACAAAATACTGAATTGGTAGATGTGTACAAACTTTTGACTGGTTCTGTATCTGAAATAATTAATAATATAATTACAGTTCTCAAGTGGACATGTTCAGCTTGAAGTTCCCTCAGTAGGCAGCATGTTTAGGCAGCATTATCATTAGCACTAGCATTTACACTAGCTATTTAATGGCTGATGCACTTACACTATTATATTTAGTTAGAAATGATTAACATTAACTATCCTGTTAGCTACCAAGCTATCTAACAAGCTAACATTAAAACACTATGATTTCTGGTAATTTTTTTCATGTAACACCACAACTAAACAATAAACAAACAAGCTAGTCATGATGACAGTTTCTAGCTAACATAACTAGCCAGCTAGGTACTGAGATAATATTACTGGACAAAAGTGTTTGGTTTATAAATCTTATGGAGTTATCTTATCTTTCTGAGCAATTTTCCAGTTTATCATCACTGATAGAACATTTGCAGGGCACTGAAATTAAAATAACGTATGAAGGAGCACAATGGTCACTGTGCAGAGAAGCTAACAAACAGCACCGCGTGGATCATCACCAGCTAGGGGATCACAGTAAGCTCCACCCATCAGCTGTTTCAACCAATGAATTTCCAGTGAAGTCGAGCTGCTGTGAGGACAGTGTTAATTAGCAGAGTTTACCACACCTGTAGGGGATAGGGGGTGCTCAGGGGCACCTGGACAGGAATCCACACTTGAGTTTTGGCTTCCTGCTCCATGTGGTTGCTCTCAGGCAGGTCTGCTCTCCACAGTTCCCTGTACTGCCCCACCCGGTCCCTGCTGTACACTGAGAACATGTGACCCTCTGTGTAGTCCTGCTGGTACTGAAAACTCAAACAGCCTGCCATGGGCACCGAAGTCATGGGTGACACCAGCATGGCCGCTTCCTTCAGAGTTCTGCAGTGAATCGAGTCCACATACATGTAACGACCTGCTAATGAGAGCGAGGTTCATCAGCCAGGAAGGGTTCAGAACATGCTGTCAAATATAATGTTTGATATGATGTGAGATTTTATCATTTTTATCACAGACAACATTCAAAACACAAAGAGGCAGAAACATCCACAACTCAAACACACACCATGCTGCACATTACAGGGTGGATCTGCGCATGATTTGGCGTACCCGTCCCATCACTGAGTGCAGGGTTGTTCAGAGCTCCTCTCCCTACATACCAGTTCACATTCCCACTCCACTGACTGGTATAACCACACAGGTGAGACTCCTCAAAATCACACTCTGGAAACAACAACAACAACAACAACAACATGAACGACACATTTACACATCAGGGTTCTGGTGGAGAGGTGGCGCTTTAATGATCATTAATCTACAAAATACAGAAAAAGAACAAATATTATAATCTCTTATACACTTGTGTGTGAACCTTTTATAAAGTTGAGGTCCAGCAGAAATCTATAAACCTTAATCATCCCTAGAACCCTTAAAGAACCCTTGAAGAACCCTCGCTTTTAAAGGTTTACATCTCTAAAAACTACAGTTTATTATCCAGTTATTAATTAATATTAATATAATGCAAATATTATTTCCACTCCCTGGACACTTTAATAGGAACTCATTGTTGGTTCTAAGATCCCTGTTCTCGGCTGCAGGAGTGGAACCCAATGTGTTCTTCTGCTGTTTCATGCTGAGATGCTTTTCTGCTCACCACGGTTGTAAAGAGTGATTATATGAGTTACTATATCCTTCCTGGCAAAAAAGCTCGAACCAATCTGTCCATTTCCCTCTGACCCTCTCTTATCAACAAGGCGTTTGTTTCCACCCACAGAACTGTCGCTCACTCACTCAGTGTTTTTTGTTTTCTGCACCATTCTGTGTAAACTCTAGAGACTGTTGTGTGTGAAAACCCCAGGAGATCAGCAGCTTCTGAAATACTCAAACCAGTCCATCTGGATCAAACCAACACCCATACCACAGTGAGAGAAAGTCACACTTCACTGTGAGATCACAATTTTTCCCATTCTGATGTTTGAACATTGTGAAGATTAATTGAAGCTCTTGATTTGTATCTGTGGGATTTGATGCATCGTGCTGCTGTCGAGGGATCGGCTGATTACAGAACTGCAGGAAACAGCGGGGGGGGGGGGGATGTAGGGGTGTTCCTAATAAAGTGGTCAGTGAGTGTATAAGAGTGTAAAAGTGGATATGTGGATAAACATTGACAGTTTTTTGGAGTTCAGGAAAAAATAAACTCTGTATCTCGGTTCTAGAATATGAAATCACTCTTTGGTTCCCTCCTTGGGGAAAACGTTAGAAATTTAAATCCCCATGTAGAACCCTACAGGCTCTCGGTTCTCCTTCGAGATGAGTTTCCGTGTAGAACTGCGTTAAGAAGCTCAGAGAGCAGAGATGTTCCAACAACAGCACCAGAACTTCATCCGTTTAAGTGTTATGTGAATTCAGTGTGTTTTCTGTGTTTAATAAAGACACAGTGATGATGTTACACCACTGAAGGTTTGCTGAATGTTGTTTATCTCCAGAAGAAAGTTAAAAGTCTTACAAAAACAACTGCAGGCAGAAATAAGACAAAAACTAGGCACACTTTTATAGTTACACTGTAAAGTCTGTGTTATAAAAGTATCTCAGAAAAGCATTTACACAGTAAGTGACACTGTTTTGTGTGTGTGTGTGTGTGTTTACATCACTGACTAATGCAGTATTTATCCGAAATACTGATCTCAAAGATGGACACACTGCTGCCTTCAGCCAAGCCACGCCCACCCTCAATCACAGTCTATAACACACACACACACACACACACACACACACACACACACACACACACTCATTAATAATTCATATATATACTACAGAAATATAACACAAACATAAACACAAAAATGATCATAATTTGAATAAGAATGTAAATCTCAGAAATTGTGGAATCTCTTACAGAAAGTTTGACTGAACATTTATTCACATCGATTTATAAAATTCACATTCAGTGTTATGATCAGCTCATAGTTCTTATTGTATTGGTTTAGTTCCTCATCCAAGGAATAATAATAATAATAATAATAATAATAATAATACAAAGAAATTTTCTATATTTTTATGCCTTTACTGTTAAAAAAACACTAAAATTATGTAGTCATTTTTATTCCTTTTTGTGGAGAATGTTAAATCTGTTTTTCCCAAAATAAAGACGATCACACTGCCTGTTTGTGGCGTCGTTTAAAATAAACCACATGAAGGTTGGAGACTTTTCTAGAATTTAAGCAAAAACAGGCTGGAAGCTGGAATATTTGTGTTCTGCTGTAAAATGAAACATTCCTGGATTCTTCACTCCCATGGTGCAGTGGGGTTTCAGCAATGACTCAGAAGGTCATGAGTTCAAATCCCAACACTGTTTAACTGTAACTGCTGTGTCCATGAGCAAGACCCTTAATGTCACAAATGAGCACAAGTAATACAGGAGTTATAAATATAAATAGTTACATATTTTATTTTTCTTTCCTGTTTTTAGAATGGATCAGATTTAATTTAGTTCAGTGTAAGATCTGAAAAATGCACCACATGAGACAGAAACTCCAAAATGGATCTGTTAAAGTTAACACCTGCAGCATTGTGATCATTAGAGGACAAGAAAAACTGAACACATCGTTTTAAACACAGCCTTGAAGAGAAAATAATCAGTGGCAACGTTGCACTAAACAACTTTATTTCGAGTAAAGTCAGTACAGGTCATATATTCTTTCAAAAAAGATTTGGCTGTTTGTTCTGTGCATCACGATGTAGTGAATAAATGTTCATGGATGTGAATATAATGAGACAAATCTGTGATTTCTGATAAACTGCTGAGGCTGAGAGAAGCAACTACAGTCCGTGACCACTATAATGATATCATGAATAAATAAAAAGGTTAGGTTTATGCTATAATTTTATTTTCCATTAGCTGTATCTGGTCCCCTGTGTAGATGATTAGTGGCTCTTCTTCTCCCATCTCTCACCTTGTACGGTTCGGTGGAATTCTGCAGGTCAATGGTGGTGATGATCCAGCTGTCTGAGGGTCTGCTGGCTGACCAGAGCGTGTGGTCGAAACTCTCTCCCTCTGAACGAGAGAGAACCTGAAGTGAACCAGCACCGGTGATCTGATAGATGAGTCGAAGGCAGATCCAGTCCTGCAGCTCCACATCAGGACCCAACAGAACTGCCTTGTCCCTGTCTCCCTGCGAGGTCACGTCCACTGTGATGAAATGCTCTGAAGAAGGCAAAAGAAGAGCTTTCAGTCAAAACAAGAACAGCAGAAAAACACAGAGAACAGCACATCCAAAAAGAACTGCACATCTCCAGGGAACAGTTGATCTAAACTGAACTGTACATCTATAGAACAGAGCTCATTAACAGAGAACAGCTCATTCACAAGGAACAGCACAACAGGGAGAACAGTACAACCACAAAGAACAACACATCTACAGAGAACAGCTCATCCACAGAGGAAAAACACATCTAAACAGAACAACTACAAAGAACAGCTTATACACAGTGAACAGCTCATCGACAGAGATCAGTTCATCTACAAGGACAAACAAATCTGAAGTGAATGGTACATTGACAGGGAACAGCTTGTTTACAGACAACAGAACTCTGAAATCGTGTGCATTACTTTGCTCTATTATTATTATTTTTGATGAAGATACGCATTGCTAATAATCAGATATTTTAATTCCCTGAGTCACGACACTTATCATCTTATAAAACAGGTTAAAAAGATCATCATTTTGGGAGAGTTGAGGTTTCTAGTTTGTAGTTTATTTACAGTTCTTGGTGTTCAGTGTTAGATCATTTTCATGTTCAGATCATTCCTTACCATTAGGGTTGAGGTTCCAGCTGAGAAAAGCTTCATCTGAGGTGTAGTCACACATCGTCTCCTGAAACCTACAGGAGCCTGGTAACGTCTTTCCTTGAGCCATTGCTGTAACATGATCAGACAATCAGACTAGCACAACACCAGGCTGGACTGACACCCGTTCCCTTCTTTTCTTCCTTGTGTCCAGGATTTAGGGTTTGTACTCACCAAGAATGATGAGAAAGACATATGGAATCATCTTCTCCTGAGTGAAGAGCTCCATTCTCCTCAGTCAGAGATCAGCACGTGTTTACCAGGTTCAGCTCCAGAGATGAACTAATGTGACCTCTCCTAAACTGAGCTGGTCTTCAGATGAGAGCAGTCTGCCTGCCAGAAAGAGAGTCTGAGAATGAAAGGGAGGAACTGAGAGAGAGAGAGAGAGAGAGAGAGAGAGAGTAGATAAAAGGATGGCTCAGGTAATATAAATATAAACCAAATCCACATTAAAATCTCTCCAGCTGCATGGTATGAGTAGATCATCACAACAGAAATGTATCTACTGAAAGCTCATGTCCTGCTGCCTCTGGTCCTAATTAAAGCACTGAGCATCAAGAGTCCAGTGTCCTTCACATGTTCCTCACCTTTATTAAACTGGTGTTGGATTGGAGTCTGGGGAGGAACCACTGAACTCCTGGAGGTCCAGTAGATTGAGGAACTGTACAACACTCTGTGGATGATGACAGCATGAGGAAGAAGTGAAGATCATACCTGAACTATGGCTTCGTACTGTAGAATTTGAAAATTATTAAAGGACCCATGGCATGGTGGTTTGTTGATGCTTTAAACGGGCTCATGGAGGTTTCCGGATGTTATATCCGCAGCCTTTCTCGAAATGAACCCTCGGCATGTAGATATAGCCTCCTGGGAGAAAGCCCCATTTCAGCGCTTTTCCCAGTGCGTCATTTTGCTAATGAGAAGCAGGAGGCGGGGAAGGATAGAGGGTGGGGGCGGGTCTTATCATTAATATTCATGACATGTAAACGTGTTACCTCTGATTGGCTAACAGCACTGTGACGCTACCTCCAGTGGGTCAGAACAAGCGGATGTGGGTGTCTTACTATGGCGAGAGAGAAGGAACAAACCGCGAAGGGAAAAATACCGCGCGCGGACGTCATTAAGGTGCGACGCAAGGAAATAAAATAAATTCAACAAATGTTTGGGTTTTTACTGAACAAACAAACAAATAAAATGAATGAGTGACTTAAAAAAAAGAATGTGGGTGTCTTTGTAAAAACTGTTTTGATTGGCTATTATAACAGAGCATGCTGCATGCTTTTTGGTTTTGTAGCGCAGAGTACCTGGCTAACTGCAGGAAGCGGTTAGCTGCACAGCTAATGTAGCCATTGCAAGGCTAACGTGGCACCGATTTTAAAACACGGCAAAACGACTTAACAGTTATACACTTACTTGTTCGGTGTTTGTGGCTGATGCGGCAGGGATGCTTGGTACGGACCCAGGCTTCAGTGACAGTTGATGTGCTAGCAGCAGCAGCTGCTGGCAGAGTTATTGGAAAGGGTGGAAAGACGGTGAATGAGCTACAGAACCTAACTGCAGCTGAGGTGGTGGTTCCTAGAGAGCAGACTCCTGATGAGCAGGACCAGGTTATTGTCAAAATCATCGGCCACTTTTATGCAAGTCAGCTGGCCCAGAGGAAGATCAGAGACATTTTGACACAAGTTAAGCAGCAACAGAAAGGTGGTATGGGAGGCCCTCCGGCATCTCACCCACAGAACCTGTCAGAGCTTGGGCCCCACCAGGGAATGACCCAGGAGCCTAGGAGGAAGTAACAGGCTCCAGCCCAAAACTGGATGGACAGACGGATGGACAGACAGAGGAGAAACAGCAGACTGACAGAGAGAGCGACACACAGACCCAGCGGTAGACAGGGAGAAATGAGCATTTAACAAAGAGGGGAATAAAAAGGAAATAAAATGCCTGAGAGAGTACAAAAGTTTAGAGAAAAGAAACTAGAACTTGGAGTGATTTAAAAATAGGGGGAAAAAAGAAGAGAGAGAACTAGGAAACAGAGACCAGATGCCAGGTCGACTGACTGGGCATGGCAGGGATTCCTTGTGGCAGCTGATGAAATAATAATGGCTACGTGGCCTTGAGAACCCTGAGAGACGCGCTCATGAATCGTATTATGCTTGGGGCACCCCTGCCATCACCAGTCACTCAAGTATTTTAAGGGTGTTTTTTTAAGAAGAGCTATATGTATAGAAATGTTTATTCAGAGGTATTATAATGAAATGCAGTGAGGCAGAGGCGGGGGAGAGGGGAGCGGAGAACCCATCACATCGAGTCAATAAGGTGACATCCTTCACCTACAGAAAATTATGGGAGGGGCCATAGCTGTTAACACTGCTCTTTAAGTCCCCGGCAGTAAACTGTTGGGGGTAAGGACAAATAAAGAAGAAGAAAAATGAGGTTGTAAATATAATCTTCATGAATTTGTATTGAAGCACTGTTGAAGCACAGTGAGGGTACAGTAAGTGGGCGGGCCGAGGCTGACCCTGCAGTTCTATTGCAGAGGCTCAGCTCCGAGACGTAAACTTCAACTCCAGCCCTGAACTACGCCCGCGATGCTTGCCGGCGCGTGGCCCACGCCCAAATGGCATATTTTATATATATTATATATATATGATATGTGAGTTAACCTGGCCCCTCAGAGAGCAAAGAAAATGGCAGAGGAAAGGGAATGTGGCACTGGGATCGGACCAATTTTTACAGATATTTTGAGACATTTAAATTCGGCTTCCAGTATCTGGTTTTTGCTGGTGTATGGTTTTTAAAAAAAAAAAAAAAAAAAGTTTTTCCTTGCCACCGTCGCCACAGGCTTGCTCATTGGGGATAGATTAGGGATAAAATTAGCTCATGTTTTAAGTCGTTCAAATTCTGTAAAGCTGCTTTGCGACAATGTTTATTGTTAAAAGCGCTGTACAAATAAACTTGATTTGATTTGATTTGATTTGATTTGATGTGCAAAACCTGCCCTGTACTGTCCCAAGTTGTGGAAACATGCATCAGGAAAATGCTTCCGACAAACATACACCGTCTTAGGTAGACTTGACGGCGTATTATTGAAGTAAATAAAATTAAGCCACTGCGTCTTCAGGGGCTCTCCCGTCGGCAGTAAAAACAGACTCTTTTCTGTGTTGTCACATCCATGTACAGCGCAATTTCCATGTTTCGCTCGCTTAGGTGATGCCATGTTGTTGTGTCCTCTATGGTCTCCTCACTACAACTGGGCGGGGCAATCCATACAGTAGGTGGGAATCCAGAGGGGGGGCGTGGGGATCATCTCCCTTGCTGACGTAGTAAAGGGAAGAGTTTATCAACGCGCCGTTTTGACGTGCCATTCTCAAATGTTGGGCATAGTTTGGTTTACACATTATGAAATTTCTAGCCGCTGGGGTGACTTAAGAAGGTCAGAGGAACTCATTTTAACGTTAAAAAACCTCAGAAAGTGAACATTTCATGCCTTCAACGTGAAGATGCTTCTCCATTTCACCTCCATCCTGCTGAAGTTCACATCAAAGACTAAACACAGCTTTCACACAGCAAATACCGTCAGGTTAAGAATTATTAAAAAAATTTTTTAAATGTAAACACATTTATGAGACAACAGACACATAATAATAATAATAATAATAATAATAATAATAATAATAATTGAAGAAAGATGTCAGTTTAAGTTAAACTTCAGTTTCATTTGTTTTATTCCTGATGTTTTATTTGGAAACAGTGCCCTCCTCCCTGTTCCCTCCTCACTGCACAGTGCATTATGGGAACTCAGCCCCCCCCCGCGCACAGGTTGTATGGTTTGGATTTGACCCCCCCAGCGGTGCATTGTGGGATATTTTACACTGCAGCCTCCTGTCAGAAATAATTAATAGAACAGGAAACCTTCTTACCCAGTGTACTGTATAGCCTGTGACAGGGTGTGGTTTGGGACAGGATGAAGGTGACACATCTGGACCACATTAAACCCGAATCCCGAACACCCCTCAGAGATGCTGTTTTGTTACCATGACGGCGTGTTTCCTGTAGAGGGCGCTGTTCAGGAGCCTGGATGCTGTATTATTAACGGCGGGCACTGGTGACTGAGAGAGTGTGTGGGTGCGCGCGCAGGGTGTGTCGCGGAGGATGCGGCTGTAATCCGGTGCGACTCTGCACGCGCACCGCGCCGCCCTCACCTTCACTGTCACCGCGCGCGGACACAGAGAACCGAGAGGAACATGAACACACCGGACCGAACTGAGCTCCATCACCCATCCGCTCCCGAACAGGTAACCGTGTGCGCGTGCGGTCCCGCATCTCTCCGGTTCACGGTGAAACGGAGTGTTTAATAACACACACACACACACACACACACCATGACCTTTTAAAGCGCGCGCGCGAGACAAACCGGGGCAGCGTTAATGAGATCAGCGGGAGGAGAGTCTGAGTGTGAGTGCAGGCCGTGGGCTTTAAACAGCCTCGGAGCTCAGACTCCGCAACAGAGAGGATCAAAAGCACAAAGTTCTCACAGCGTTTAATAAAATATGCTCAGAGAGAAGAATCCGAGCTCAGGGGTTTGAGACGCAAATTGCAGCAGGATCAGTCACAGCATCCATCTGTACACCGAATGTGTGTGTGTGTTCGTCACTGTGTGTGTGTGTGTGTTCGTCACTGTGTGTGTGTGTGTGTTCGTCACTGTGTGTGTGTGTGTTCACTGTGTGTGTGTGTGTGTTCGTCACTGTGTGTGTGTGTGTTCACTGTGTGTGTGTGTGTGTTCACTGTGTGTGTGTGTTCGTCACTGTGTGTGTGTGTTCGTCAGAGTGTGTGTGTGTTCGTCAGAGTGTGTGTGTGTTCGTCACTGAGTGTGTGTGTGTTCGTCACTGAGTGTGTGTGTGTTCGTCACTGAGTGTGTGTGTGTTCATCACTGTGTGTGTGTGTGTTCGTCACTGTGTGTGTGTGTGTGTTCGTCACTGTGTGTGTGTGTGTTCGTCACTGTGTGTGTGTGTGTTCGTCACTGTGTGTGTGTGTGTTCGTCACTGTGTGTGTGTGTGTTCGTCACTGTGTGTGTGTGTGTTCGTCACTGTGTGTGTGTGTGTTCGTCACTGTGTGTGTGTGTGTTCGTCACTGTGTGTGTGTGTGTGTGTGTGTTCATCACTGTGTGTGTGTGTGTTCATCACTGTGTGTGTGTGTGTTCATCACTGTGTGTGTGTGTGTGTTCATCACTGTGTGTGTGTGTGTTCGTCACTGTGTGTGTGTGTGTTCGTCACTGTGTGTGTGTGTGTGTTCGTCACTGTGTGTGTGTGTGTTCGTCACTGAGTGTGTGTGTGTTCGTCACTGAGTGTGTGTGTGTTCGTCACTGAGTGTGTGTGTGTTCGTCACTGAGTGTGTGTGTGTTCGTCACTGTGTGGGTGTGTGTTCGTCACTGTGTGTGTGTGTGTGTGTGTGTGTGTGTGTGTTCATCACTGTGTGTGTGTGTGTGTGTTCATCACTGTGTGTGTGTGTGTGTTCGTCACTGAGTGTGTGTGTGTTCGTCACTGAGTGTGTGTGTGTTCGTCACTGAGTGTGTGTGTGTGTTCGTCACTGAGTGTGTGTGTGTGTTCGTCACTGAGTGTGTGTGTGTTCGTCACTGAGTGTGTGTGTTCGTCACTGAGTGTGTGTGTTCGTCACTGTGTGTGTGTGTGTTCGTCACTGTGTGTGTGTGTGTGTGTGTGTTCGTCACTGAGTGTGTGTGTTCGTCACTGAGTGTGTGTGTTCGTCACTGAGTGTGTGTGTGTTCGTCACTGTGTGTGTGTGTGTGTGTTCGTCACTGTGTGTGTGTGTGTGTGTGTGTGTTCGTCACTGTGTGTGTGTGTGTGTGTGTGTGTTCGTCACTGTGTGTGTGTGTGTGTGTGTGTGTTCGTCACTGTGTGTGTGTTCGTCACTGAGTGTGTGTGTTCGTCACTGAGTGTGTGTGTTCGTCACTGTGTGTGTGTGTGTGTGTGTGTGTGTGTTCGTCACTGTGTGTGTGTGTGTTCGTCACTGAGTGTCTGTGTTCGTCACTGAGTGTCTGTGTTCGTCACTGAGTGTCTGTGTTCGTCACTGTGTGTGTGTGTTCGTCACTGTGTGTGTGTGTTCGTCACTGTGTGTGTGTGTGTTCGTCACTGTGTGTGTGTGTGTTCGTCACTGTGTGTGTGTGTGTGTTCGTCACTGTGTGTGTGTGTGTGTTCGTCACTGTGTGTGTGTGTGTGTTCGTCACTGAGTGTGTGTGTTCGTCACTGTGTGTGTGTGTGTTCGTCACTGTGTGTGTGTGTGTGTTCGTCACTGTGTGTGTGTGTGTGTGTGTGTGTGTGTTCGTCACTGTGTGTGTGTGTGTGTGTTCGTCACTGTGTGTGTGTTCGTCACTGAGTGTGTGTGTTCGTCACTGAGTGTGTGTGTTCGTCACTGTGTGTGTGTGTGTGTGTGTGTGTGTGTGTGTTCGTCACTGTGTGTGTGTGTGTGTGTTCGTCACTGAGTGTGTGTGTTCGTCACTGAGTGTGTGTGTTCGTCACTGAGTGTGTGTGTTCGTCACTGAGTGTCTGTGTTCGTCACTGAGTGTCTGTGTTCGTCACTGTGTGTGTGTGTTCGTCACTGTGTGTGTGTGTGTGTGTGTGTTCGTCACTGTGTGTGTGTGTGTGTGTTCGTCACTGTGTGTGTGTGTGTGTTCGTCACTGTGTGTGTGTGTGTGTGTGTGTGTGTGTGTTCGTCACTGTGTGTGTGTGTGTGTGTGTGTTCGTCACTGTGTGTGTGTGTGTGTGTGTGTTCGTCACTGTGTGTGTGTGTGTGTGTTCGTCACTGTATGTGTGTGTGTGTGTGTTCGTCACTGTGTGTGTGTGTGTGTGTTCGTCACTGAGTGTGTGTGTGTGTTCGTCACTGAGTGTGTGTGTGTGTTCATCACTGTGTGTGTGTGTGTGTGTGTGTGTGTGTTCGTCACTGTGTGTGTGTGTGTGTGTTCGTCACTGTGTGTGTGTGTGTGTGTGTTCGTCACTGTGTGTGTGTGTGTGTGTTCGTCACTGTGTGTGTGTGTGTGTTCGTCACTGAGTGTGTGTGTGTGTTCATCACTGTGTGTGTGTGTGTGTGTGTGTGTGTGTTCGTCACTGTGTGTGTGTGTGTGTGTGTTCGTCACTGTGTGTGTGTGTGTGTGTGTTCGTCACTGTGTGTGTGTGTGTGTGTTCGTCACTGTGTGTGTGTGTGTGTTCGTCACTGTGTGTGTGTGTTCGTCACTGTGTGTGTGTGTGTGTGTTCGTCACTGAGTGTGTGTGTTCGTCAGTGAGTGTGTGTGTCTGTGTTCGTCAGTGAGTGTGTGTGTCTGTGTTCGTCACTGTGTGTGTGTGTCTGTGTTCGTCACTGTGTGTGTGTGTGTGTGTGTGTGTGTGTGTGTGTGTGTGTGTTCGTCACTGAGTGTGTGTGTGTTCGTCACTGAGTGTGTGTGTGTTCGTCACTGAGTGTGTGTGTGTTCGTCACTGAGTGTGTGTGTGTGTTCGTCACTGAGTGTGTGTGTGTTCGTCACTGAGTGTGTGTGTGTTCGTCACTGTGTGTGTGTGTGTGTTCGTCACTGTGTGTGTGTGTGTGTTCGTCACTGTGTGTGTGTGTTCGTCACTGTGTGTGTGTGTTCGTCACTGAGTGTGTGTTCGTCACTGAGTGTGTGTTCGTCACTGTGTGTGTGTGTGTGTGTTCGTCACTGTGTGTGTGTGTGTGTGTTCATCACTGTGTGTGTGTGAGTGTTCGTCACTGAGTGTGAGTGTTCGTCACTGAGTGTGTGTTCGTCACTGAGTGTGTGTGTTCGTCACTGTGTGTGTGTGTGTGTGTGTGTGTGTTCATCACTGTGTGTGTGTGTGTGTTCATCACTGTGTGTGTGTGAGTGTTCGTCACTGAGTGTGAGTGTTCGTCACTGAGTGTGTGTGTGTGTGTGTTCGTCACTGTGTGTGTGTGTGTGTGTGTGTTCGTCACTGAGTGTGTGTGTGTTCGTCACTGAGTGTGTGTGTGTTCGTCACTGAGTGTGTGTGTGTGTTCGTCACTGAGTGTGTGTGTGTGTTCGTCACTGAGTGTGTGTGTGTGTGTTCGTCACTGAGTGTGTGTGTTCGTCACTGTGTGTGTGTGTGTGTGTGTGTGTGTTCGTCACTGTGTGTGTGTGTGTGTTCGTCACTGTGTGTGTGTGTGTGTGTTCGTCACTGTGTGTGTGTGTGTGTTCGTCACTGTGTGTGTGTGTGTGTGTTCGTCACTGTGTGTGTGTGTGTGTTCGTCACTGTGTGTGTGTGTGTGTGTTCGTCACTGTGTGTGTGTGTGTGTGTGTTCGTCACTGTGTGTGTGTGTGTGTGTGTTCGTCACTGTGTGTGTGTGTGTGTGTGTTCGTCACTGTGTGTGTGTGTGTGTTCGTCACTGTGTGTGTGTGTGTGTGTGTTCGTCACTGTGTGTGTGTGTGTGTGTTCGTCACTGTGTGTGTGTGTGTGTGTGTTCGTCACTGTGTGTGTGTGTGTGTGTGTTCGTCACTGTGTGTGTGTGTGTGTGTTCGTCACTGTGTGTGTGTGTGTGTTCGTCACTGTGTGTGTGTGTGTGTTCGTCACTGTGTGTGTGTGTGTGTGTTCGTCACTGTGTGTGTGTGTGTGTGTGTTCGTCACTGTGTGTGTGTGTGTGTGTTCGTCACTGTGTGTGTGTGTGTGTGTTCGTCACTGTGTGTGTGTGTGTGTGTGTTCGTCACTGTGTGTGTGTGTGTGTTCGTCACTGTGTGTGTGTGTGTGTTCGTCACTGTGTGTGTGTGTGTGTGTGTTCGTCACTGTGTGTGTGTGTGTGTGTGTGTTCGTCACTGTGTGTGTGTGTGTGTGTTCGTCACTGTGTGTGTGTGTGTGTGTGTTCGTCACTGTGTGTGTGTGTGTGTGTTCGTCACTGTGTGTGTGTGTGTGTGTTCGTCACTGTGTGTGTGTGTGTGTGTGTTCGTCACTGTGTGTGTGTGTGTGTGTTCGTCACTGTGTGTGTGTGTGTGTGTGTTCGTCACTGTGTGTGTGTGTGTGTGTGTGTTCGTCACTGTGTGTGTGTGTGTGTGTGTGTTCGTCACTGTGTGTGTGTGTGTGTGTGTGTTCGTCACTGTGTGTGTGTGAGTGTTCGTCACTGAGTGTGAGTGTTCGTCACTGAGTGTGTGTTCGTCACTGAGTGTGTGTGTTCGTCACTGTGTGTGTGTGTGTGTGTGTGTGTGTGTGTTCATCACTGTGTGTGTGTGTGTGTTCATCACTGTGTGTGTGTGAGTGTTCGTCACTGAGTGTGAGTGTTCGTCACTGAGTGTGTGTGTTCGTCACTGTGTGTGTGTGTGTGTTCGTCACTGTGTGTGTGTGTTCGTCACTGTGTGTGTGTGTGTTCGTCACTGAGTGTGTGTGTGTTCGTCACTGAGTGTGTGTGTGTGTTCGTCACTGAGTGTGTGTGTGTGTTCGTCACTGAGTGTGTGTGTGTGTTCGTCACTGAGTGTGTGTGTGTGTTCGTCACTGAGTGTGTGTGTGTTCGTCACTGTGTGTGTGTGTGTGTGTGTGTGTGTGTGTGTTCGTCACTGTGTGTGTGTGTGTGTTCGTCACTGTGTGTGTGTGTGTGTTCGTCACTGTGTGTGTGTGTGTGTGTTCGTCACTGTGTGTGTGTGTGTGTGTTCGTCACTGTGTGTGTGTGTGTGTGTTCGTCACTGTGTGTGTGTGTGTGTGTGTTCGTCACTGTGTGTGTGTGTGTGTGTGTTCGTCACTGTGTGTGTGTGTGTGTGTGTTCGTCACTGTGTGTGTGTGTGTGTGTGTTCGTCACTGTGTGTGTGTGTGTGTGTTCGTCACTGTGTGTGTGTGTGTGTGTTCGTCACTGTGTGTGTGTGTGTGTGTTCGTCACTGTGTGTGTGTGTGTGTGTTCGTCACTGTGTGTGTGTGTGTGTGTGTTCGTCACTGTGTGTGTGTGTGTTCGTCACTGTGTGTGTGTGTGTTCGTCACTGTGTGTGTGTGTGTTCGTCACTGTGTGTGTGTGTGTGTGTTCGTCATTGTGTGTGTGTGTGTGTGTTCGTCACTGTGTGTGTGTGTGTGTTCGTCACTGTGTGTGTGTGTGTGTGTTCGTCACTGTGTGTGTGTGTGTGTGTGTTCGTCACTGTGTGTGTGTGTGTGTGTTCGTCACTGTGTGTGTGTGTGTGTGTTCGTCACTGTGTGTGTGTGTGTGTGTTCGTCACTGTGTGTGTGTGTGTGTTCGTCACTGTGTGTGTGTGTGTGTTCGTCACTGTGTGTGTGTGTGTGTTCGTCACTGTGTGTGTGTTCGTCACTGAGTGTGTGTGTGTTCGTCACTGTGTGTGTGTGTGTTCGTCACTGAGTGTGTGTGTGTTCGTCACTGAGTGTGTGTGTGTTCGTCACTGAGTGTGTGTGTGTTCGTCACTGTCTGTGTGTGTGTGTTCGTCACTGTGTGTGTGTGTGTGTTCGTCACTGTGTGTGTGTGTGTGTTCGTCACTGTGTGTGTGTGTGTGTTCGTCACTGTGTGTGTGTGTTCGTGTTCGTCACTGTGTGTGTGTGTGTGTTCGTCACTGTGTGTGTGTGTGTGTTCGTCACTGTGTGTGTGTGTTCGTCACTGTGTGTGTGTGTTCGTCACTGTCTGTGTGTGTGTTCGTCACTGAGTGTGTGTGTGTGTTCGTCACTGAGTGTGTGTGTGTGTGTTCGTCACTGAGTGTGTGTGTGTGTTCGTCACTGAGTGTGTGTGTGTGTTCGTCACTGTGTGTGTGTGTGTGTTCGTCACTGAGTGTGTGTGTGTGTTCGTCACTGTGTGTGTGTGTGTGTGTTCGTCACTGTGTGTGTGTGTGTGTGTGTTCGTCACTGTGTGTGTGTGTGTTCGTCACTGTGTGTGTGTGTGTTCGTCACTGTGTGTGTGTGTGTGTTCGTCACTGTGTGTGTGTGTGTGTGTTCGTCATTGTGTGTGTGTGTGTGTTCGTCACTGTGTGTGTGTGTTCGTCACTGTGTGTGTGTGTGTTCGTCACTGTGTGTGTGTGTGTGTTCGTCACTGTGTGTGTGTGTGTGTGTTCGTCACTGTGTGTGTGTGTGTGTGTGTTCGTCACTGTGTGTGTGTGTGTGTGTGTTCGTCACTGTGTGTGTGTGTGTGTGTGTTCGTCACTGTGTGTGTGTGTGTGTGTTCGTCACTGTGTGTGTGTGTGTGTTCGTCACTGTGTGTGTGTGGTGTGTTCGTCACTGTGTGTGTGTGTGTGTTCGTCACTGTGTGTGTGTGTGTGTTCGTCACTGTGTGTGTGTGTGTGTTCGTCACTGTGTGTGTGTGTGTTCGCACTGTGTGTGTGTTCGTCACTGAGTGTGTGTGTGTGTTCGTCACTGAGTGTGTGTGTGTTCGTCACTGTGTGTGTGTGTGTTCGTCACTGAGTGTGTGTGTGTGTTCGTCACTGGTGCTGTGTGTGTGTTCGTCACTGTGCTGTGTGTGTGTGTTCGTCACTGTGTGTGTGTGTGTGTTCGTCACTGTGTGTGTGTGTTCGTCACTGTGTGTGTGTGTGTTCGTCACTGTGTGTGTGTGTTCGTCACTGTGTGTGTGTGTGTGTCGTCACTGTGTGTGTGTGTTCGTCACTGTGTGTGTGTGTGTGTTCGTCACTGTGTGTGTGTGTTCGTCACTGTGTGTGTGTGTGTGTGTTCGTCACTGTGTGTGTGTGTGTGTGTGTGTGTTCGTCACTGTGTGTGTGTGTGTGTTCGTCACTGTGTGTGTGTGTGTTCGTCACTGAGTGTGTGTGTTCGTCACTGTGTGTGTGTTCGTCACTGTGTGTGTGTGTGTGTGTGTTCGTCACTGTGTGTGTGTGTGTGTGTGTGTGTTCGTCACTGTGTGTGTGTGTGTGTGTGTTCGTCACTGTGTGTGTGTGTGTGTTCGTCACTGAGTGTGTGTGTGTTCGTCACTGTGTGTGTGTGTGTGTTCGTCACTGTGTGTGTGTGTGTGTGTTCGTCACTGTGTGTGTGTGTGTGTGTTCGTCACTGTGTGTGTGTGTGTGTGTGTTCGTCACTGTGTGTGTGTGTGTGTTCGTCACTGAGTGTGTGTGTGTGTTCGTCACTGTGTGTGTGTGTGTGTTCGTCACTGTGTGTGTGTGTGTGTTCGTCACTGTGTGTGTGTGTGTGTGTGTGTGTTCGTCACTGTGTGTGTGTGTGTGTTCGTCACTGTGTGTGTGTGTGTGTGTGTGTGTGTTCGTCAGTGTGTGTGTGTGTGTGTGTGTGTGTGTGTGTTCGTCACTGTGTGTGTGTGTGTGTGTGTGTTCGTCACTGAGTGTGTGTGTGTGTGTTCGTCACTGTGTGTGTGTGTGTGTTCGTCACTGTGTGTGTGTGTGTGTTCGTCACTGTGTGTGTGTGTGTGTTCGTCACTGTGTGTGTGTGTGTTCGTCACTGTGTGTGTGTGTGTTCGTCACTGTGTGTGTGTGTGTTCGTCACTGTGTGTGTGTGTGTTCGTCACTGTGTGTGTGTGTGTGTCGTGCTGTGTGTGTGTGTGTTCGTCACTGTGTGTGTGTGTGTGTGTTCGTCACTGTGTGTGTGTGTGTGTGTGTTCGTCACTGTGTGTGTGTGTTCGTCACTGAGTGTGTGTGTTCGTCACTGTGTGTGTGTGTTCGTCACTGTGTGTGTGTGTGTTCGTCACTGTGTGTGTGTGTGTGTTCGTCACTGTGTGTGTGTGTGTGTTCGTCACTGTGTGTGTGTGTTCGTCACTGTGTGTGTGTGTTCGTCACTGTGTGTGTGTGTGTGTCGTCACTGTGTGTGTGTGTGTGTTCGTCACTGTGTGTGTGTGTGTGTGTTCGTCACTGTGTGTGTGTGTGTGTGTGTTCGTCACTGTGTGTGTGTGTGTGTTCGTCACTGTGTGTGTGTGTGTTCGTCACTGTGTGGTGTGTGTGTTCGTCACTGTGTGTGTGTGTGTGTGTTCGTCACTGTGTGTGTGTGTGTGTGTTCGTCACTGTGTGTGTGTGTGTGTTCGTCACTGTGTGTGTGTGTTGTGTGTGTGTTCGTCACTGTGTGTGTGTTCGTCACTGTGTGTGTGTGTGTTCGTCACTGTGTGTGTGTGTGTTCGTCACTGTGTGTGTGTGTGTGTTCGTCACTGTGTGTGTGTGTGTGTTCGTCACTGTGTGTGTGTGTGTGTTCGTCACTGTGTGTGTGTGTTCGTCACTGTGTGTGTGTGTTCGTCACTGTGTGTGTGTGTGTTCGTCACTGTGTGTGTGTGTGTTCGTCACTGTGTGTGTGTGTGTGTTCGTCACTGTGTGTGTGTGTGTGTTCGTCACTGTGTGTGTGTGTGTTCGTCACTGAGTGTGTGTGTGTTCGTCACTGTGTGTGTGTGTGTTCGTCACTGTGTGTGTGTGTGTTCGTCACTGTGTGTGTGTGTGTTCGTCACTGTGTGTGTGTGTTCGTCACTGTGTGTGTGTGTTCGTCACTGTGTGTGTGTGTTCGTCACTGTGTGTGTGTGTGTGTTCGTCACTGTGTGTGTGTGTGTTCGTCACTGTGTGTGTGTGTGTTCGTCACTGTGTGTGTGTGTGTTCGTCACTGTGTGTGTGTGTGTGTTCGTCACTGTGTGTGTGTGTGTGTGTGTTCGTCACTGTGTGTGTGTGTTCGTCACTGTGTGTGTGTGTTCGTCACTGTGTGTGTGTGTGTTCGTCACTGTGTGTGTGTGTGTGTGTTCGTCACTGTGTGTGTGTGTGTGTTCGTCACTGTGTGTGTGTGTGTTCGTCACTGTGTGTGTGTGTGTGTTCGTCACTGTGTGTGTGTGTGTTCGTCACTGTGTGTGTGTGTGTGTTCGTCACTGTGTGTGTGTGTGTGTTCGTCACTGTGGTGTGTGTGTGTGTTCGTCACTGTGTGTGTGTGTGTCGTCACTGTGTGTGTGTGTGTGTTCGTCACTGTGTGTGTGTGTGTGTGTGTGTGTGTTCGTCACTGTGTGTGTGTGTGTGTTCGTCACTGTGTGTGTGTGTGTGTGTTCGTCACTGTGTGTGTGTGTGTGTGTTCGTCACTGTGTGTGTGTGTGTGTGTTCGTCACTGTGTGTGTGTGTTCGTCACTGTGTGTGTGTGTGTGTTCGTCACTGTGTGTGTGTGTGTGTGTCGTCAGTGTGTGTGTGTGTTCGTCACTGTGTGTGTGTGTGTGTTCGTCACTGTGTGTGTGTGTGTCGTGTGTGTGTGTGTGTTCGTCACTGTGTGTGTGTGTGTGTGTGTTCGTCACTGAGTGTGTGTGTGTTCGTCACTGTGTGTGTGTGTTCGTCACTGTGTGTGTGTGTCGTGTCGTGTGTGTGTGTGTGTTCGTCACTGTGTGTGTGTGTTGTGTTCACTGAGTGTGTGTGTGTTCGTCACTGTGTGTCGTCACTGAGTGTGTGTGTTCGTCACTGAGTGTGTGTGTAGTCTGTGTGTGTGTGTTCGTCACTGTGTGTGTGTGTTCGTCACTGTGTGTGTGTGTGTGTGTGTGTTCGTCACTGTGTGTGTGTGTTCGTCACTGTGTGTGTGTGTTCGTCACTGTGTGTGTGTGTGTTCGTCACTGTGTGTGTGTGTGTTGTGTGTGTGTGTGTTCGTCACTGGTGTGTGTGTGTGTCGTGTGTGTGTGTTCGTCACTGTGTGTGTGTGTGTGTGTTCGTCACTGTGTGTGTGTGTTCGATCACTGTGTGTGTGTGTGTGTGTTCGTCACTGTGTGTGTGTGTGTGTAGTGTGTGTGTTCGTCACTGTGTGTGTGTGTGTGTGTTCGTCACTGTGTGTGTGTGTGTGTTCGTCACTGAGTGTGTGTGTGTTCGTCACTGAGTGTGTGTGTGTTCGTCACTGAGTGTGTGTGTTCGTCACTGTGTGTGTGTGTGTGTGTGTGTGTGTGTTCGTCACTGTGTGTGTGTGTTCGTCACTGTGTGTGTGTGTTCGTCACTGTGTGTGTGTGTGTGTTCGTCACTGTGTGTGGTGTGTGTCGTCTGTGTGTGTGTGTGTTCGTCACTGAGTGTGTGTGTGTTCGTCACTGGTGTGTGTGTTCGTCACTGAGTGTGTGTGTGTTCGTCACTGTGTGTGTGTGTGTGTGTGTGTGTGTGTGTGTGTGTGTGTTCGTCACTGTGTGTGTGTGTGTTCGTCACTGTGTGTGTGTTCGTCACTGTGTGTGTGTGTTCGTCACTGTGTGTGTGTGTGTGTTCGTCACTGTGTGTGTGTGTGTGTGTCGTCTGTGTGTGTGTGTCGTCACTGTGTGTGTGTGTGTGTCGTCACTGTGTGTGTGTGTGTGTGTTCGTCACTGTGTGTGTGTGTGTGTGTTCGTCACTGTGTGTGTGTGTGTGTGTTCGTCACTGTGTGTGTGTGTGTGTGTTCGTCACTGTGTGTGTGTGTGTGTGTTCGTCACTGTGTGTGTGTGTGTGTGTTCGTCACTTGTGTGTGGTTGTGTTCGTCACTGAGTGTGTGTGTGTGTTCGTCACTGTGTGTGTGTGTGTGTTCGTCACTGTGTGTGTGTGTGTGTTGTCGTGTGTGTGTGTTCGTCACTGTGTGTGTGTGTGTGTGTTCGTCACTGTGTGTGTGTGTGTGTTCGTCACTGTGTGTGTGTGTCTGTGTGTGTGTGTGTTCGTCACTGTGTGTGTGTGTGTGTGGTGTGTTCGTCACTGTGTGTGTGTGTCGTCACTGTGTGTGTGTGTCGTCACTGTGTGTGTGTGTTTCGTCACTGAGTGTGTGTGTGTGTTCGTCACTGTGTGTGTTGTGTGTTGTGTGTTCGTCACTGTGTGTGTGTGTGTGTGTGTGTGTGTCGTCACTGTGTGTGTGTGTGTGTCGTCGTGTGTGTGTGTTCGTCACTGAGTGTGTGTGTGTGTTCGTTCACTGTGTGTGTGTGTGTGTGTTCGTCACTGTGTGTGTTGTGTGTGTGTGTTCGTCACTGTGTGTGTGTGGTGTGTGTGTGTGTTCGTCACTGTGTGTGTGTGTGTTCGTCACTGTGTGTGTGTGTGTGTTCGTCACTGTGTGTGTGTGTGTTCGTCACTGTGTGTGTGTGTGTGTTCGTCACTGTGTGTGTGTGTGTGTGTTCGTCACTGAGTGTGTGTGTGTGTTCGTCACTGTGTGTGTGTGTGTGTTCGTCACTGAGTGTGTGTGTGTTCGTCACTGAGTGTGTGTGTGTTCGTCACTGTGTGTGTGTGTGTGTTCGTCACTGTGTGTGTGTGTGTGTTCGTCACTGTGTGTGTGTGTGTGTTCGTCACTGTGTGTGTGTGTGTGTGTTCGTCACTGTGTGTGTGTGTGTGTTTCGTCACTGTGTGTGTGTGTGTGTGTGTTCGTCACTGTGTGTGTGTCTGTGTGTGTGTGTGTTCGTCACTGTGTGTGTGTGTGTTGTTCGTCACTGTGTGTGTGTGTGTGTGTGTTCGTCACTGTGTGTGTGTGTGTTCGTCACTGTGTGTGTGTGTGTGTGTTCGTCACTGTGTGTGTGTGTGTGTGTTCGTCACTGTGTGTGTGTGTGTGTTCGTCACTGTGTGTGTGTGTTCGTCACTGTGTGTGTGTGTGTGTTCGTCACTGTGTGTGTGTGTGTTCGTCCTGTGTGTGTGTGTGTGTTCGTCACTGTGTGTGTGTGTTGTGTGTTCGTCACTGAGTGTGTGTGTGTGTTCGTCACTGTGTGTGTGTGTGTGTCGTCACTGTGTGTGGTGTGTGTGTTCGTCACTGTGTGTGTGTGTGTGTTCGTCACTGTGTGTGTGTGTGTGTGTTCGTCACTGTGTGTGTGTGTGTGTGTGTTCGTCACTGTGTGTGTGTGTGTGTTTCGTCACTGAGTGTGTGTGTGTTCGTCACTGTGTGTGGTGTGTGTGTGTGTTCGTCACTGTGTGTGTGGTGTGTGTGTGTGTTCGTCACTGAGTGTGTGTGTGTGTGTTCGTCACTGTGTGTGTGTGTGGTGTTCGTCACTGTGTGTGTGTGTGTGTTCGTCACTGTGTGTGTGTGTGTGTTCGTCACTGTGTGTGTGTGTGTGTCGTCACTGTGTGTGTGTGTGTGTGTT
>NC_083593.1:58967122-59009622 GCF_027579695.1 Neoarius graeffei
CACTGTGTGTGTGTGTGTGTGTGTTCGTCACTGTGTGTGTGTGTGTGTGTGTTCGTCACTGTGTGTGTGTGTGTTCGTCACTGTGTGTGTGTGTGTTCGTCACTGTGTGTGTGTGTGTGTGTTCGTCACTGTGTGTGTGTGTGTGTTCGTCACTGTGTGTGTGTGTGTTCGTCACTGTGTGTGTGTGTGTTCGTCACTGAGTGTGTGTCCTGTGTGTGTGTTCGTCACTGTGTGTGTGTGTTCGTCACTGTGTGTGTGTGTGTGTTCGTCACTGTGTGTGTGTGTGTGTGTTCGTCACTGTGTGTGTGTGTGTGTTCGTCACTGTGTGTCGTGTGTGTGTTCGTCACTGTGTGTGTGTGTGTGTTCGTCACTGTGTGTGTGTGTGTGTTCGTCACTGTGTGTGTGTGTGTGTGTTCGTCACTGTGTGTGTGTGTGTTCGTCACTGTGTGTGTGTGTGTTCGTCACTGTGTGTGTGTGTGTGTGTTCGTCACTGTGTGTGTGTGTGTGTGTGTTCGTCACGTGTGTGTGTGTGTGTCGTGTGTGTGTGTTCGTCACTGTGTGTGTGTGTGTGTGTGTTCGTCACTGTGTGTGTGTGTGTGTGTTCGTCACTGTGTGTGTGTGTGTGTCTGTGTGTGTGTGTGTTCGTCACTGTGTGTGTTGTGTGTGTGTGTTCGTCTGTGTGTGTGTTCGTCACTGTGTGTGTGTGTTCGTCACTGTGTGTGTGTGTGTGTGTGTTCGTCACTGTGTGTGTGTGTGTGTGTGTTCGTCACTGTGTGTGTGTGTTGGTGTGTGTTCGTCACTGTGTGTGTGTGTGTGTGTGTTCGTCACTGTGTGTGTGTGTGTGTGTGTTCGTCACTGTGGTGTGTGTGTGTTCGTCACTGTGTGTGTGTGTGTTCGTCACTGTGTGTGTGTGTGTTCGTCACTGTGTGTGTGTGTGTGTGTTCGTCACTGTGTGTGTGTGTGTGTGTGTGTGTGTGTGGTGTTCGTCACTGTGTGTGTGTGTGTGTGTTCGTCACTGTGTGTGTGTGTTCGTCACTGTGTGTGTGTGTGTTCGTCACTGTGTGTGTGTGTGTTCGTCACTGTGTGTGTGTGTGTGTTCGTCACTGTGTGTGTGTGTGTGTTCGTCACTGTGTGTGTGTGTGTTCGTCACTGTGTGTGTGTGTGTGTTCGTCACTGTGTGTGTGTGTGTGTGTGTGTTCGTCACTGTGTGTGTGTGTGTGTTCGTCACTGTGTGTGTGTGTTCGTCACTGAGTGTGTGTGTCTGTGTTCGTCACTGTGTGTGTGTGTGTGTCGTCACTGTGTGTGTGTGTGTGTTCGTCACTGTGTGTGTGTGTGTGTGTGTTCGTCACTGTGTGTGTGTGTGTGTTCGTCACTGTGTGTGTGTGTGTGTCGTCGTGTGTGTGTTCGTCCTGCACTGTGTGTGTGTGTGTGTTCGTCACTGTGTGTGTGTGTGTTCGTCACTGAGTGTGTGTGTGTTCGTCACTGTGTGTGTGTGTGTTCGTCACTGTGTGTGTGTGTGTGTTCGTCACTGTGTGTGTGTGTGTGTGTGTGTGTGTTCGTCACTGAGTGTGTGTGTTCGTCACTGAGTGTGTGTGTTCGTCACTGTGTGTGTGTGTGTTCGTCACTGTGTGTGTGTGTGTGTTCGTCACTGAGTGTGTGTGTTCGTCACTGTGTGTGTGTGTGTGTGTTCGTCACTGTGTGTGTGTGTGTGTGTTCGTCACTGTGTGTGTGTGTGTGTGTGTTCGTCACTGTGTGTGTGTGTGTGTTCGTCACTGTGTGTGTGTGTGTGTGTTCGTCACTGTGTGTGTGTGTGTGTGTGTTCGTCACTGTGTGTGTGTGTGTGTGTGTGTTCGTCACTGTGTGTGTGTGTTCGTCACTGAGTGTGTGTGTTCGTCACTGAGTGTCTGTGTTCGTCACTGTTGTGTGTGTGTGTGTGTGTTCGTCACTGTGTGTGTGTGTGTCGTGTGTGTGTGTGTGTTCGTCACTGAGTGTGTGTGTGTGTGTTCGTCACTGTGTGTGTGTGTGTGTGTTCGTCACTGTGTGTGTGTGTGTGTGTGTGTGTTCGTCACTGAGTGTGTGTGTGTGTTCGTCACTGTGTGTGTGTGTGTTCGTCACTGTGTGTGTGTGTGTGTTCGTCACTGTGTGTGTGTGTGTGTTCGTCACTGTGTGTGTGTGTGTGTGTGTTCGTCACTGAGTGTGTGTGTGTGTTCGTCACTGAGTGTGTGTGTTCGTCACTGAGTGTGTGTGTCTGTGTTCGTCACTGTGTGTGTGTGTGTGTGTGTCGTGTGTGTGTGTGTTCGTCACTGAGTGTGTGTGTGTGTGTGTTCGTCACTGAGTGTGTGTGTGTGTGTTCGTCACTGTGTGTGTGTGTGTGTGTGTTCGTCACTGAGTGTGTGTGTGTTCGTCACTGAGTGTGTGTGTGTTCGTCACTGAGTGTGTGTGTGTTCGTCACTGTGTGTGTGTGTGTGTGTGTGTGTGTTCGTCACTGTGTGTGTGTGTGTGTTCGTCACTGTGTGTGTGTGTGTGTTCGTCACTGGTGTGTGTGTGTGTTCGTCACTGTGTGTGTGTGTGTGTGTGTGTTCGTCACTGTGTGTGTGTGTTCGTCACTGTGTGTGTGTTCGTCACTGAGTGTGTGTGTTCGTCACTGAGTGTGTGTGTTCGTCACTGTGTGTGTGTGTGTGTGTGTGTTCGTCACTGTGTGTGTGTGTGTGTGTGTGTGTGTGTTCGTCACTGAGTGTGTGTGTGTGTTCGTCACTGAGTGTGTGTGTGTGTTCATCACTGTGTGTGTGTGTGTGTGTGTTCGTCACTGTGTGTGTGTGTGTGTTCGTCACTGTGTGTGTGTGTGTGTTCGTCACTGTGTGTGTGTGTGTGTTCGTCACTGTGTGTGTGTGTGTGTTCGTCACTGTGTGTGTGTGTGTGTTCGTCACTGTGTGTGTGTGTGTGTGTGTGTTCGTCACTGAGTGTGTTGTGTGTGTTCGTCACTGAGTGTGTGTGTTCGTCACTGAGTGTGTGTGTTGTGTTCGTCACTGTGTGTGTGTGTGTGTGTGTGTGTTCGTCACTGAGTGTGTGTGTGTGTGTTCGTCACTGTGTGTGTGTGTGTGTGTGTGTGTGTGTTCGTCACTGTGTGTGTGTGTGTGTTCGTCACTGAGTGTGTGTGTGTTCGTCACTGAGTGTGTGTGTGTGTTCGTCACTGAGTGTGTGTGTGTGTTCGTCACTGTGTGTGTGTGTGTGTGTGTGTGTGTTCGTCACTGTGTGTGTGTGTGTGTGTGTTCGTCACTGAGTGTGTGTGTGTTCGTCACTGGAGTGTGTGTGTGTTCGTCACTGTGTGTGTGTGTGTGTGTGTGTTCGTCACTGTGTGTGTGTGTGTGTTCGTCACTGGTGTGTGTGTGTGTTCGTCACTGTGTGTGTGTGTGTGTGTGTGTTCGTCACTGTGTGTGTGTGTGTGTTCGTCACTGTGTGTGTGTGTGTGTTCGTCACTGTGTGTGTGTGTGTTCGTCACTGTGTGTGTGTGTGTCGTCACTGTGTGTGTGTGTGTGTTCGTCACTGTGTGTGTGTGTGTGTGTGTTCGTCACTGTGTGTGTGTGTGTGTTCGTCACTGTGTGTGTGTGTGTCGTCACTGAGTGTGTGTGTGTTCGTCACTGAGTGTGTGTGTGTGTTCGTCACTGAGTGTGTGTGTTCGTCACTGTGTGTGTGTGTGTGTCTGAGTGTGTGTGTTCGTCACTGAGTGTGTGTGTGTGTGTTCGTCACTGAGTGTGTGTGTGTGTTCGTCACTGTGTGTGTGTGTGTGTGTTCGTCACTGAGTGTGTGTGTGTGTGTTCGTCACTGAGTGTGTGTGTGTGTTCGTCACTGTGTGTGTGTGTGTGTGTGTTCGTCACTGTGTGTGTGTGTGTGTGTTCGTCACTGAGTGTGTGTGTGTGTTCGTCACTGTGTGTGTGTGTGTGTTCGTCACTGAGTGTGTGTGTTCGTCACTGAGTGTGTGTGTGTTCGTCACTGTGTGTGTGTGTGTGTGTGTGTGTGTGTGTGTGTGTTCGTCACTGAGTGTGTGTGTGTGTTCGTCACTGAGTGTGTGTGTGTTCGTCACTGAGTGTGTGTGTGTGTTCGTCACTGAGTGTGTGTGTGTGTTCGTCACTGAGTGTGTGTGTGTTCGTCACTGAGTGTGTGTGTGTGTTCGTCACTGTGTGTGTGTGTGTGTGTGTGTGTGTGTGTGTGTTCGTCACTGAGTGTGTGTGTGTGTGTGTTCGTCACTGTGTGTGTGTGTGTGTTCGTCACTGTGTGTGTGTGTGTGTGTGTGTGTTCGTCACTGTGTGTGTGTGTGTGTGTTCGTCACTGTGTGTGTGTGTGTGTTCGTCACTGTGTGTGTGTGTGTGTGTGTTCGTCACTGTGTGTGTGTGTGTGTTCGTCACTGTGTGTGTGTGTGTGTTCGTCACTGAGTGTGTGTGTGTTCGTCACTGAGTGTGTGTGTTCGTCACTGAGTGTGTGTGTGTTCGTCACTGTGTGTGTGTGTGTGTGTGTGTGTGTGTTCGTCACTGAGTGTGTGTGTGTGTGTGTTCGTCACTGAGTGTGTGTGTGTTCATCACTGTGTGTGTGTGTGTGTGTTCGTCACTGTGTGTGTGTGTGTGTGTTCGTCACTGTGTGTGTGTGTGTGTTCGTCACTGTGTGTGTGTGTGTGTTCGTCACTGTGTGTGTGTGTGTGTGTTCGTCACTGTGTGTGTGTGTGTGTGTTCGTCACTGAGTGTGTGTGTGTGTTCGTCACTGAGTGTGTGTGTTCGTCACTGAGTGTGTGTGTGTGTTCGTCACTGTGTGTGTGTGTGTGTGTGTGTGTGTGTGTTCGTCACTGTGTGTGTGTGTGTGTGTTCGTCACTGAGTGTGTGTGTGTTCGTCACTGTGTGTGTGTGTTCGTCACTGAGTGTGTGTGTGTTCGTCACTGAGTGTGTGTGTGTGTTCGTCACTGTGTGTGTGTGTGTGTGTGTTCGTCACTGTGTGTGTGTGTGTGTGTGTTCGTCACTGAGTGTGTTCGTCACTGTGTGTGTGTTCGTCACTGTGTGTGTGTGTGTGTTCGTCACTGAGTGTGTGTGTGTTCGTCACTGTGTGTGTGTGTTCGTCACTGTGTGTGTTCGTCACTGAGTGGTGTGTTCGTCACTGAGTGTGTGTGTGTGTGTTCGATCACTGTGTGTGTGTGTGTGTTCGTCACTGAGTGTGTGTGTTCGTCACTGAGTGTGTGTTCGTCACTGAGTGTGTGTGTTCGTCACTGTGTGTGTGTGTGTGTTCGTCACTGTGTGTGTGTGTGTGTTCGTCACTGAGTGTGTGTGTGTTCGTCACTGAGTGTGTGTGTTCGTCACTGTGTGTGTGTGTGTTCGTCACTGTGTGTGTGTGTGTGTGTGTGTGTGTTCGTCACTGAGTGTGTGTGTGTTCGTCACTGAGTGTGTGTGTGTTCGTCACTGAGTGTGTGTGTGTTCGTCACTGAGTGTGTGTGTTCGTCACTGAGTGTGTGTGTGTGTTCGTCACTGAGTGTGTGTGTGTTCGTCACTGTGTGTGTGTGTGTTCGTCACTGTGTGTGTGTGTGTGTTCGTCACTGTGTGTGTGTGTGTGTGTTCGTCACTGTGTGTGTGTGTGTGTTTCGTCACTGTGTGTGTGTGTTTGTCACTGTGTGTGTGTGTTCGTCACTGTGTGTGTGTGTGTGTGTTCGTCACTGTGTGTGTGTTCGTCACTGTGTGTGTGTGTGTGTGTTCGTCACTGTGTGTGTGTGTGTGTGTTCGTCACTGGTGTGTGTGTGTGTGTGTGTGTGTTCGTCACTGTGTGTGTGTGTGTGTGTGTTCGTCACTGTGTGTGTGTGTGTGTGTTCGTCACTGTGTGTGTGTGTGTGTGTTCGTCACTGTGTGTGTGTGTGTGTGTTCGTCACTGTGTGTGTGTGTGTTCGTCACTGTGTGTGTGTTCGTCCTGTGTGTGTGTTCGTCACTGAGTGTGTGTGTTCGTCACTGAGTGTGTGTGTGTTCGTCACTGTGTGTGTGTGTTCGTCACTGTGTGTGTGTGTGTGTTCGTCACTGAGTGTGTGTTCGTCACTGAGTGTGTGTTCGTCACTGTGTGTGTGTGTGTTCGTCACTGTGTGTGTGTGTGTGTTCGTCACTGTGTGTGTGTGTGTGTTCGTCACTGTGTGTGTGTGTGTTCGTCACTGTGTGTGTGTCGTCACTGTGTGTGTGTGTTCGTCACTGTGTGTGTGTGTTCGTCACTGTGTGTGTGTGTTCGTCACTGAGTGTGTGTCGTCACTGTGTGTGTGTGTTCGTCACTGTGTGTGTGTGTGTTCGTCACTGTGTGTGTGTGTGTTCGTCACTGTGTGTGTGTGTGTGTTCGTCACTGTGTGTGTGTGTGTGTGTTCGTCACTGTGTGTGTGTGTGTGTTCGTCACTGTGTGTGTGTGTTCGTCACTGTGTGTGTGTGTGTGTTCGTCACTGTGTGTGTGTGTGTTCGTCACTGTGTGTGTGTGTTCGTCACTGTGTGTGTGTGTTCGTCACTGTGTGTGTGTGTTCGTCACTGAGTGTGTTCGTCACTGGTGTGTTCGTCACTGTGTGTGTGTGTGTTCGTCACTGTGTGTGTGTGTGTGTTCGTCACTGTGTGTGTGTGTGTGTGTTCGTCACTGTGTGTGTGTGTGTGTGTGTTCGTCACTGTGTGTGTGTTCGTCACTGTGTGTGTGTGTGTTCGTCACTGTGTGTGTGTGTGTTCGTCACTGTGTGTGTGTGTTCGTCACTGTGTGTGTGTGTTCGTCACTGAGTGTGTGTTCGTCACTGAGTGTGTGTTCGTCACTGTGTGTGTGTGTGTTCGTCACTGTGTGTGTGTGTGTGTTCGTCACTGTGTGTGTGTGTGTTGTTCGTCACTGTGTGTGTGTGTGCTGTGTGTGTGTTCGTCACTGTGTGTGTGTGTGTGTTCGTCACTGTGTGTGTGTGTGTGTTCGTCACTGTGTGTGTGTGTGTGTTCGTCACTGTGTGTGTGTGTGTTCGTCACTGTGTGTGTGTGTGTGTGTGTGTTCGTCACTGTGTGTGTGTGTGTGTGTGTTCGTCACTGTGTGTGTGTGTGTGTGTGTGTTCGTCACTGTGTGTGTGTGTGTGTGTGTGTGTTCGTCACTGTGTGTGTGTGTGTGTGTTCGTCACTGTGTGTGTGTGTGTGTTCGTCACTGTGTGTGTGTGTGTGTGTGTGTGTGTTCGTCACTGTGTGTGTGTGTGTGTTCGTCACTGTGTGTGTGTGTGTGTGTGTTCGTCACTGTGTGTGTGTGTGTTCGTCACTGTGTGTGTGTGTGTGTGTTCGTCACTGTGTGTGTGTGTGTGTGTGTGTTCGTCACTGTGGTGTGTGTGTGTGTGTTCGTCACTGTGTGTGTGTGTGTGTGTGTGTTCGTCACTGTGTGTGTGTGTGTTCGTCACTGAGTGTGTGTGTTCGTCACTGAGTGTCTGTGTTCGTCACTGTGTGTGTGTGTGTGTGTGTGTTCGTCACTGTGTGTGTGTGTGTGTGTGTGTGTGTGTGTGTGTTCGTCACTGAGTGTGTGTGTGTGTTCGTCACTGAGTGTGTGTGTGTGTTCGTCACTGTGTGTGTGTGTGTGTTCGTCACTGTGTGTGTGTGTGTGTGTTCGTCACTGTGTGTGTGTGTGTGTTCGTCACTGTGTGTGTGTGTGTGTTCGTCACTGTGTGTGTGTGTGTGTTCGTCACTGTGTGTGTGTGTGTGTTCGTCACTGTGTGTGTGTGTGTTGTGTGTGTGTGTTCGTCACTGAGTGTGTGTGTGTGTTCGTCACTGAGTGTGTGTGTTCGTCACTGAGTGTGTGTGTCTGTGTTCGTCACTGTGTGTGTGTGTGTGTCTGTGTGTGTGTGTGTTCGTCACTGAGTGTGTGTGTGTGTGTGTTCGTCACTGAGTGTGTGTGTGTGTGTGTTCGTCACTGTGTGTGTGTGTGTGTGTGTTCGTCACTGAGTGTGTGTGTGTGTGTTCGTCACTGAGTGTGTGTGTGTGTGTTCGTCACTGTGTGTGTGTGTGTGTGTGTGTGTGTGTTCGTCACTGAGTGTGTGTGTGTGTGTTCGTCACTGAGTGTGTGTGTGTTCGTCACTGAGTGTGTGTGTGTGTTCGTCACTGTGTGTGTGTGTGTGTTCGTCACTGTGTGTGTGTGTGTGTTCGTCACTGTGTGTGTGTGTGTGTGTGTGTTCGTCACTGAGTGTGTGTGTTCGTCACTGTGTGTGTGTGTTCGTCACTGTGTGTGTGTGTGTGTGTGTTCGTCACTGGAGTGTGTGTGTTCGTCACTGTGTGTGTGTGTGTGTGTGTTCGTCACTGTGTGTGTGTGTGTGTGTTCGTCACTGTGTGTGTGTGTGTGTGTGTTCGTCACTGTGTGTGTGTGTGTGTGTTCGTCACTGTGTGTGTGTGTGTGTTCGTCACTGTGTGTGTGTGTGTGTGTGTTCGTCACTGTGTGTGTGTGTGTGTGTGTTCGTCACTGTGTGTGTGTGTTCGTCACTGAGTGTGTGTGTTCGTCACTGAGTGTCTGTGTTCGTCACTGTTGTGTGTGTGTGTGTGTGTTCGTCACTGTGTGTGTGTGTGTGTGTGTGTGTGTGTGTGTGTTCGTCACTGAGTGTGTGTGTGTGTGTTCGTCACTGAGTGTGTGTGTGTGTTCATCACTGTGTGTGTGTGTGTGTGTGTGTGTGTGTTCGTCACTGTGTGTGTGTGTGTGTTCGTCACTGTGTGTGTGTGTGTGTTCGTCACTGTGTGTGTGTGTGTGTTCGTCACTGTGTGTGTGTGTGTGTGTTCGTCACTGTGTGTGTGTGTGTGTGTTCTTCACTGTGTGTGTGTGTGTGTGTGTTCGTCACTGAGTGTGTGTGTGTGTTCGTCACTGAGTGTGTGTGTTCGTCACTGAGTGTGTGTGTCTGTGTTCGTCACTGTGTGTGTGTGTGTGTGTGTGTGTGTGTGTTCGTCACTGAGTGTGTGTGTGTGTGTGTTCGTCACTGAGTGTGTGTGTGTGTGTGTTCGTCACTGTGTGTGTGTGTGTGTGTGTGTGTGTGTGTTCGTCACTGAGTGTGTGTGTGTTCGTCACTGAGTGTGTGTGTGTTCGTCACTGAGTGTGTGTGTGTTCGTCACTGTGTGTGTGTGTTGTGTGTGTGTGTGTTCGTCACTGAGTGTGTGTGTGTGTTCGTCACTGAGTGTGTGTGTGTGTTCATCAGTGTGTGTGTGTGTGTTCGTCACTGTGTGTGTGTGTGTGTGTGTGTGTGTTCGTCACTGTGTGTGTGTGTTCGTCACTGTGTGTGTGTGTTCGTCACTGAGTGTGTGTGTGTTCGTCACTGAGTGTGTGTGTTCGTCACTGTGTGTGTGTGTGTGTGTGTGTTCGTCACTGTGTGTGTGTGTGTGTGTGTGTGTGTGTTCGTCACTGAGTGTGTGTGTGTGTGTTCGTCACTGAGTGTGTGTGTGTGTTCGTCACTGTGTGTGTGTGTGTGTGTGTGTTCGTCACTGTGTGTGTGTGTGTGTGTTCGTCACTGTGTGTGTGTGTGTGTTCGTCACTGTGTGTGTGTGTGTGTTCGTCACTGTGTGTGTGTGTGTGTTCGTCACTGTGTGTGTGTGTGTGTTCGTCACTGTGTGTGTGTGTGTGTGTGTTCGTCACTGAGTGTGTGTGTGTGTTCGTCACTGAGTGTGTGTGTTCGTCACTGAGTGTGTGTGTCTGTGTTCGTCACTGTGTGTGTGTGTGTGTGTGTGTGTGTTCGTCACTGAGTGTGTGTGTGTGTGTGTTCGTCACTGTGTGTGTGTGTGTGTGTGTTCGTCACTGAGTGTGTGTGTGTGTGTTCGTCACTGAGTGTGTGTGTGTGTTCGTCACTGAGTGTGTGTGTGTGTTCGTCACTGAGTGTGTGTGTGTGTTCGTCACTGTGTGTGTGTGTGTGTGTGTGTGTGTTCGTCACTGTGTGTGTGTGTGTGTGTGTTCGTCACTGAGTGTGTGTGTGTTCGTCACTGAGTGTGTGGTGTGTTCGTCACTGTGTGTGTGTGTGTGTGTGTGTGTGTTCGTCACTGAGTGTGTGTGTGTGTGTTCGTCACTGAGTGTGTGTGTGTGTGTTCATCACTGTGTGTGTGTGTGTGTGTGTGTTCGTCACTGTGTGTGTGTGTGTGTTCGTCACTGTGTGTGTGTGTGTGTTCGTCACTGTGTGTGTGTGTGTGTTCGTCACTGTGTGTGTGTGTGTGTGTGTGTTCGTCACTGTGTGTGTGTGTGTGTGTTCGTCACTGTGTGTGTGTGTGTGTGTTCGTCACTGAGTGTGTGTGTGTGTTCGTCACTGAGTGTGTGTGTGTGTTCGTCACTGTGTGTGTGTGTTCGTCACTGAGTGTGTGTGTTCGTCACTGAGTGTCTGTGTTCGTCACTGAGTGTGTGTGTGTGTGTTCGTCACTGAGTGTGTGTGTGTGTTCATCACTGTGTGTGTGTGTGTGTGTTCGTCACTGTGTGTGTGTGTGTGTGTTCGTCACTGAGTGTGTGTGTGTGTGTTCGTCACTGAGTGTGTGTGTGTGTTCATCACTGTGTGTGTGTGTGTGTGTGTGTTCGTCACTGTGTGTGTGTGTGTGTGTTCGTCACTGAGTGTGTGTGTGTGTTCGTCACTGAGTGTGTGTGTGTGTTCGTCACTGAGTGTGTGTGTTCGTCACTGAGTGTGTGTGTTCGTCACTGTGTGTGTGTGTGTGTGTGTGTGTGTGTGTGTGTTCGTCACTGAGTGTGTGTGTGTGTTCGTCACTGAGTGTGTGTGTGTTCGTCACTGAGTGTGTGTGTGTGTTCGTCACTGAGTGTGTGTGTGTGTTCGTCACTGAGTGTGTGTGTGTTCGTCACTGAGTGTGTGTGTGTTCGTCACTGTGTGTGTGTGTGTGTGTGTGTGTGTGTGTGTTCGTCACTGAGTGTGTGTGTGTGTGTGTGTGTTCGTCACTGAGTGTGTGTGTGTGTTCAGTCACTGTGTGTGTGTGTGTGTGTGTGTGTTCGTCACTGTGTGTGTGTGTGTGTGTTCGTCACTGTGTGTGTGTGTGTGTTCGTCACTGTGTGTGTGTGTGTGTTCGTCACTGTGTGTGTGTGTGTGTGTTCGTCACTGAGTGTGTGTGTGTGTTCGTCACTGAGTGTGTGTGTGTTCGTCACTGAGTGTGTGTGTGTTCGTCACTGTGTGTGTGTGTGTGTGTGTGTGTGTGTGTGTGTGTTCGTCACTGAGTGTGTGTGTGTGTGTGTTCGTCACTGAGTGTGTGTGTGTGTTCAGTCACTGTGTGTGTGTGTGTGTGTGTGTTCGTCACTGTGTGTGTGTGTGTGTTCGTCACTGTGTGTGTGTGTGTGTGTTCGTCACTGTGTGTGTGTGTGTGTTCGTCACTGTGTGTGTGTGTGTGTGTGTTCGTCACTGTGTGTGTGTGTGTGTGTTCGTCACTGTGTGTGTGTGTGTGTTCGTCACTGTGTGTGTGTGTTCGTCACTGAGTGTGTGTGTCTGTGTTCGTCACTGTGTGTGTGTGTGTGTGTGTGTTGTGTGTGTTCGTCACTGAGTGTGTGTGTGTGTGTGTTCGTCACTGAGTGTGTGTGTGTTCGTCACTGAGTGTGTGTGTGTTCGTCACTGAGTGTGTGTGTGTGTTCGTCACTGTGTGTGTGTGTGTTCGTCACTGAGTGTGTGTGTGTGTTCGTCACTGTGTGTGTGTGTGTGTGTTCGTCACTGTGTGTGTGTGTGTGTGTGTTCGTCACTGAGTGTGTGTTCGTCACTGTGTGTGTGTTCGTCACTGTGTGTGTGTGTGTGTTCGTCACTGAGTGTGTGTGTGTTCGTCACTGTGTGTGTGTGTTCGTCACTGTGTGTGTTCGTCACTGAGTGTGTGTTCGTCACTGAGTGTGTGTGTGTGTGTTCGTCACTGTGTGTGTGTGAGTGTTCGTCACTGAGTGTGTGTGTTCGTCACTGAGTGTGTGTTCGTCACTGAGTGTGTGTGTTCGTCACTGTGTGTGTGTGTGTGTTCATCACTGTGTGTGTGTGAGTGTTCGTCACTGAGTGTGAGTGTTCGTCACTGAGTGTGTGTGTTCGTCACTGTGTGTGTGTGTGTGTGTTCGTCACTGTGTGTGTGTGTGTGTGTGTGTGTGTGTGTTCGTCACTGAGTGTGTGTGTGTTCGTCACTGAGTGTGTGTGTGTTCGTCACTGAGTGTGTGTGTGTTCGTCACTGAGTGTGTGTGTGTGTTCGTCACTGAGTGTGTGTGTGTGTTCGTCACTGAGTGTGTGTGTGTGTTCGTAACTGTGTGTGTGTGTGTTCGTCACTGTGTGTGTGTGTGTGTTCGTCACTGTGTGTGTGTGTGTGTTCGTCACTGTGTGTGTGTGTGTGTTTGTCACTGTGTGTGTGTGTGTTTGTCACTGTGTGTGTGTGTGTTTGTCACTGTGTGTGTGTTTGTCACTGTGTGTGTGTTCGTCACTGTGTGTGTGTTCGTCACTGTGTGTGTGTGTGTGTGTTCGTCACTGTGTGTGTGTGTGTGTGTTCGTCACTGTGTGTGTGTGTGTGTGTTCGTCACTGTGTGTGTGTGTGTGTGTGTGTGTTCGTCACTGTGTGTGTGTGTGTGTGTTCGTCACTGTGTGTGTGTGTGTGTGTTCGTCACTGTGTGTGTGTGTGTGTGTTCGTCACTGTGTGTGTGTGTGTGTGTTCGTCACTGTGTGTGTGTGTGTGTGTTCGTCACTGTGTGTGTGTGTGTGTGTTCGTCACTGTGTGTGTGTTCGTCACTGTGTGTGTGTTCGTCACTGAGTGTGTGTTCGTCACTGAGTGTGTGTGTGTTCGTCACTGTGTGTGTGTGTGTTCGTCACTGTGTGTGTGTGTGTGTTCGTCACTGAGTGTGTGTTCGTCACTGAGTGTGTGTTCGTCACTGTGTGTGTGTGTGTTCGTCACTGTGTGTGTGTGTGTGTTCGTCACTGTGTGTGTGTGTGTGTTCGTCACTGTGTGTGTGTGTGTTCGTCACTGTGTGTGTGTGTTCGTCACTGTGTGTGTGTGTTCGTCACTGTGTGTGTGTGTTCGTCACTGAGTGTGTGTTCGTCACTGAGTGTGTGTTCGTCACTGTGTGTGTGTGTGTTCGTCACTGTGTGTGTGTGTGTGTTCGTCACTGTGTGTGTGTGTGTGTTCGTCACTGTGTGTGTGTGTGTGTGTGTTCGTCACTGTGTGTGTGTGTGTGTGTGTTCGTCACTGTGTGTGTGTGTGTGTGTTCGTCACTGTGTGTGTGTGTGTGTTCGTCACTGTGTGTGTGTGTGTGTTCGTCACTGTGTGTGTGTGTGTTCGTCACTGTGTGTGTGTGTTCGTCACTGTGTGTGTGTGTTCGTCACTGAGTGTGTGTTCGTCACTGAGTGTGTGTTCGTCACTGTGTGTGTGTGTGTTCGTCACTGTGTGTGTGTGTGTGTTCGTCACTGTGTGTGTGTGTGTGTGTTCGTCACTGTGTGTGTGTGTGTGTGTGTGTTCGTCACTGTGTGTGTGTGTGTGTGTTCGTCACTGTGTGTGTGTGTGTGTTCGTCACTGTGTGTGTGTGTGTGTTCGTCACTGTGTGTGTGTGTTCGTCACTGTGTGTGTGTGTGTTGTGTGTGTGTTCGTCACTGTGTGTGTGTGTGTGTGTGTTCGTCACTGTGTGTGTGTGTGTGTGTGTGTGTTCGTCACTGTGTGTGTGTGTGTGTGTGTTCGTCACTGTGTGTGTGTGTGTGTGTGTTCGTCACTGTGTGTGTGTGTGTGTGTTCGTCACTGTGTGTGTGTGTGTGTTCGTCACTGTGTGTGTGTGTGTGTGTGTGTGTGTTCGTCACTGTGTGTGTGTGTGTGTTCGTCACTGTGTGTGTGTGTGTGTGTGTTCGTCACTGTGTGTGTGTGTTCGTCACTGTGTGTGTGTGTGTTCGTCACTGTGTGTGTGTGTGTGTGTGTGTTCGTCACTGTGTGTGTGTGTTCGTCACTGTGTGTGTGTGTGTTCGTCACTGTGTGTGTGTGTGTTCGTCACTGTGTGTGTGTGTGTGTGTGTGTGTTCGTCACTGTGTGTGTGTGTGTGTGTTCGTCACTGTGTGTGTGTGTGTGTTCGTCACTGTGTGTGTGTGTGTTCGTCACTGTGTGTGTGTGTGTGTGTTCGTCACTGTGTGTGTGTGTTCGTCACTGTGTGTGTGTGTGTTCGTCACTGTGTGTGTGTGTGTTCGTCACTGTGTGTGTGTGTTCGTCACTGTGTGTGTGTGTTCGTCACTGTGTGTGTGTGTGTTCGTCACTGTGTGTGTGTGTTCGTCACTGTGTGTGTGTGTGTGTTCGTCACTGAGTGTGTGTTCGTCACTGAGTGTGTGTTCGTCACTGTGTGTGTGTGTGTGTTCGTCACTGTGTGTGTGTGTGTGTTCGTCACTGTGTGTGTGTGTGTGTTCGTCACTGTGTGTGTGTGTGTTCGTCACTGTGTGTGTGTGTGTTCGTCACTGTGTGTGTGTGTGTTCGTCACTGTGTGTGTGTGTGTTCGTCACTGTGTGTGTGTGTGTTCGTCACTGTGTGTGTGTGTGTGTTCGTCACTGAGTGTGTGTTCGTCACTGTGTGTGTGTGTGTTCGTCACTGTGTGTGTGTGTGTGTTCGTCACTGTGTGTGTGTGTGTGTTCGTCACTGTGTGTGTGTGTGTGTTCGTCACTGTGTGTGTGTGTGTGTTCGTCACTGTGTGTGTGTGTGTGTTCGTCACTGTGTGTGTGTGTGTGTTCGTCACTGTGTGTGTGTGTGTGTGTTCGTCACTGTGTGTGTGTGTGTGTGTTCGTCACTGTGTGTGTGTGTGTGTGTGTGTGTTCGTCACTGTGTGTGTGTGTGTTCGTCACTGTGTGTGTGTGTGTTCGTCACTGTGTGTGTGTGTTCGTCACTGTGTGTGTGTGTGTGTTCGTCACTGTGTGTGTGTGTTCGTCACTGTGTGTGTGTGTGTGTTCGTCACTGTGTGTGTGTGTGTGTTCGTCACTGTGTGTGTGTGTGTGTTCGTCACTGTGTGTGTGTGTTCGTCACTGTGTGTGTGTGTGTGTTCGTCACTGAGTGTGTGTTCGTCACTGTGTGTGTGTGTGTTCGTCACTGTGTGTGTGTGTGTGTTCGTCACTGTGTGTGTGTGTGTGTTCGTCACTGTGTGTGTGTGTGTTCGTCACTGTGTGTGTGTGTGTGTTCGTCACTGTGTGTGTGTGTGTGTTCGTCACTGTGTGTGTGTGTGTGTTCGTCACTGTGTGTGTGTGTGTGTGTTCGTCACTGTGTGTGTGTGTGTGTGTTCGTCACTGTGTGTGTGTGTGTGTGTGTGTTCGTCACTGTGTGTGTGTGTGTTCGTCACTGTGTGTGTGTGTGTTCGTCACTGTGTGTGTGTGTGTTCGTCACTGTGTGTGTGTGTGTGTTCGTCACTGTGTGTGTGTGTGTGTTCGTCACTGTGTGTGTGTGTGTGTTCGTCACTGTGTGTGTGTGTGTGTTCGTCACTGTGTGTGTGTGTTCGTCACTGTGTGTGTGTGTGTGTTCGTCACTGAGTGTGTGTTCGTCACTGTGTGTGTGTGTGTTCGTCACTGTGTGTGTGTGTGTGTTCGTCACTGAGTGTGTGTTCGTCACTGTGTGTGTGTGTGTGTTCGTCACTGTGTGTGTGTGTGTGTGTGTTCGTCACTGTGTGTGTGTGTGTGTGTTCGTCACTGTGTGTGTGTGTGTGTGTTCGTCACTGTGTGTGTGTGTGTGTTCGTCACTGTGTGTGTGTGTGTGTGTGTGTTCGTCACTGTGTGTGTGTGTGTGTGTTCGTCACTGTGTGTGTGTGTGTGTGTGTGTTCGTCACTGTGTGTGTGTGTGTGTGTGTGTTCGTCACTGTGTGTGTGTGTGTGTGTGTGTTCGTCACTGTGTGTGTGTGTGTGTGTGTGTTCGTCACTGTGTGTGTGTGTGTGTGTGTGTGTGTTCGTCACTGTGTGTGTGTGTGTGTGTGTGTTCGTCACTGTGTGTGTGTGTGTGTGTGTGTTCGTCACTGTGTGTGTGTGTGTGTGTGTGTTCGTCACTGTGTGTGTGTGTGTGTGTTCGTCACTGTGTGTGTGTGTGTGTGTTCGTCACTGTGTGTGTGTGTGTGTTCGTCACTGTGTGTGTGTGTGTGTTCGTCACTGTGTGTGTGTGTGTGTGTGTGTTCGTCACTGTGTGTGTGTGTGTGTGTGTTCGTCACTGTGTGTGTGTGTGTGTGTGTGTTCGTCACTGTGTGTGTGTGTGTGTGTGTGTTCGTCACTGTGTGTGTGTGTGTGTGTGTGTTCGTCACTGTGTGTGTGTGTGTGTGTGTGTGTTCGTCACTGTGTGTGTGTGTGTGTGTGTGTGTTCGTCACTGTGTGTGTGTGTGTGTGTGTGTTCGTCACTGTGTGTGTGTGTGTGTTCGTCACTGTGTGTGTGTGTGTGTTCGTCACTGTGTGTGTGTGTGTGTGTTCGTCACTGTGTGTGTGTGTGTGTGTTCGTCACTGTGTGTGTGTGTGTGTGTGTGTTCGTCACTGTGTGTGTGTGTGTGTGTGTGTTCGTCACTGTGTGTGTGTGTGTGTGTGTGTTCGTCACTGTGTGTGTGTGTGTGTGTGTGTTCGTCACTGTGTGTGTGTGTGTGTGTGTGTTCGTCACTGTGTGTGTGTGTGTGTGTGTGTTCGTCACTGTGTGTGTGTGTGTGTGTGTGTTCGTCACTGTGTGTGTGTGTGTGTGTGTGTTCGTCACTGTGTGTGTGTGTGTGTGTGTTCGTCACTGTGTGTGTGTGTGTGTTCGTCACTGTGTGTGTGTGTGTGTGTGTTCGTCACTGTGTGTGTGTGTGTGTGTGTTCGTCACTGTGTGTGTGTGTGTGTGTGTTCGTCACTGTGTGTGTGTGTGTGTGTGTGTTCGTCACTGTGTGTGTGTGTGTGTGTGTGTGTGTTCGTCACTGTGTGTGTGTGTGTGTGTGTTCGTCACTGTGTGTGTGTGTGTGTGTGTTCGTCACTGTGTGTGTGTGTGTGTGTGTTCGTCACTGAGTGTGTGTTCGTCACTGAGTGTGTGTTCGTCACTGAGTGTGTGTTCGTCACTGAGTGTGTGTTCGTCACTGTGTGTGTGTGTGTGTTCGTCACTGTGTGTGTGTGTTCGTCACTGTGTGTGTGTGTGTGTGTGTGTGTTCGTCACTGAGTGTGTTCATCACTGAGTGTGTGTGTGTGTGTGTGTGTTCGTCACTGAGTGTATGAGTGTGTGTGTTCATCACTGAGTGTGTGTGTTCGTGTGTTCATCACTGAGTGTGAGTGTGTTCATCACTGAGTGTGTGTGTTCGTGTGTTCATCACTGAGTGTGTGTGTGTTCATCACTGAGTGTGTGTGTTCATCACTGAGTGTGTGTGTTCGTGTGTTCATCACTGAGTGTGTGTGTTCATCACTGAGTGTGTGTGTGTGTGTTCGTCACTGTGTGTGTGTGTGTTCGTCACTGTGTGTGTGTGTGTTCGTCACTGTGTGTGTGTGTGTGTTCGTCACTGTGTGTGTGTGTGTGTTCGTCACTGAGTGTGTGTGTTCGTCACTGTGTGTGTGTGTGTGTGTTCGTCACTGTGTGTGTGTGTTCGTCACTGTGTGTGTGTGTTCGTCACTGTGTGTGTGTTCGTCACTGTGTGTGTGTGTGTTCGTCACTGTGTGTGTGTGTGTGTTCGTCACTGTGTGTGTGTGTGTGTTCGTCACTGTGTGTGTGTGAGTGTTCGTCACTGAGTGTGTGTGTTCGTCACTGTGTGTGTGTGTGTGTGTGTGTTCGTCACTGAGTGTGTTCATCACTGAGTGTGTGTGTGTGTGTGTGTGTGTTCGTCACTGAGTGTATGAGTGTGTGTGTTCATCACTGAGTGTGTGTGTTCGTGTGTTCATCACTGAGTGTGTGTGTTCACTGAGTGTGTGTGTGTGTGTTCATCACTGTGTGTGTGTGTGTTCATCACTGTGTGTGTGTGTGTTCGTCACTGTGTGTGTGTGTGTGTTCATCACTGTGTGTGTGTGTGTGTGTTCGTCACTGAGTGTGTGTGTGTTCGTCACTGAGTGTGTGTGTTCGTCACTGTGTGTGTGTGTGTTCATCACTGTGTGTGTGTGTGTGTGTGTGTGTGTTCGTCACTGTGTGTGTGTGTGTGTTCGTCACTGTGTGTGTGTGTGTGTGTGTGTGTGTGTTCGTCACTGAGTGTGTGTGTTCGTCACTGAGTGTGTGTGTTCGTCACTGTGTGTGTGTTCGTCACTGTGTGTGTGTTCGTCACTGAGTGTGTGTGTTCGTCACTGTGTGTGTGTGTGTTCATCACTGTGTGTGTGTGAGTGTTCGTCACTGTGTGTGTGTGTGTGTGTTCGTCACTGTGTGTGTGTGTGTGTGTTCGTCACTGTGTGTGTGTGTGTGTTCGTCACTGTGTGTGTGTGTGTGTTCGTCACTGTGTGTGTGTGTGTGTTCGTCACTGAGTGTGTGTGTTCGTCACTGAGTGTGTGTGTTCGTCACTGAGTGTCTGTGTTCGTCACTGTGTGTGTGTGTGTGTGTGTGTGTGTTCGTCACTGAGTGTGTGTGTGTTCGTCACTGAGTGTGTGTGTGTTCGTCACTGTGTGTGTGTGTTCGTCACTGTGTGTGTGTGTGTGTTCGTCACTGAGTGTGTGTTCGTCACTGAGTGTGTGTTCGTCACTGAGTGTGTGTTCATCACTGTGTGTGTGTGTGTGTGTGTTCGTCACTGTGTGTGTGTGTGTGTGTGTTCTCGTCACTGAGTGTGTGTGTGTGTGTGTGTGTTCGTCACTGAGTGTGTGTGTTCGTCACTGTGTGTGTGTGTTCGTCACTGTGTGTGTGTGTGTGTTCGTCACTGTGTGTGTGTGTGTGTGTTCGTCACTGTGCGTGTGTTCGTCACTGTGTGTGTGTTCGTCACTGTGTGTGTGTGTGTGTGTTCGTCACTGTGTGTGTGTGTGTGTGTGTGTTCGTCACTGTGTGTGTGTGTGTGTGTGTGTTCGTCACTGTGTGTGTGTGTGTGTGTTCGTCACTGTGTGTGTGTGTGTGTGTGTGTTCGTCACTGTGTGTGTGTGTGTTCGTCACTGTGTGTGTGTGTGTTCGTCACTGTGTGTGTGTGTGTTCGTCACTGTGTGTGTGTGTGTGTTCGTCACTGTGTGTGTGTGTTCGTCACTGTGTGTGTGTGTTCGTCACTGTGTGTGTGTGTGTGTGTTCGTCACTGTGTGTGTGTGTGTGTGTTCGTCACTGTGTGTGTGTGTGTTCGTCACTGTGTGTGTGTGTGTGTGTTCGTCACTGTGCGTGTGTTCGTCACTGTGCGTGTGTTCGTCACTGTGTGTGTGTGTGTGTGTTCGTCACTGTGTGTGTGTGTGTGTTCGTCACTGTGTGTGTGTTCGTCACTGTGTGTGTGTTCGTCACTGTGTGTGTGTGTTCGTCACTGTGTGTGTGTGTTCGTCACTGTGTGTGTGTGTGTTCGTCACTGTGTGTGTGTGTTCGTCACTGTGTGTGTGTGTGTTCGTCACTGTGTGTGTGTGTGTGTTCGTCACTGTGTGTGTGTGTTCGTCACTGTGTGTGTGTGTTCGTCACTGTGTGTGTGTGTGTTCGTCACTGTGTGTGTGTGTGTGTTCGTCACTGTGTGTGTGTGTGTGTGTTCGTCACTGTGTGTGTGTGTGTGTTCGTCACTGTGTGTGTGTGTGTGTTCGTCACTGTGTGTGTGTGTTCGTCACTGTGTGTGTGTGTGTGTGTGTGTGTGTGTTCGTCACTGTGTGTGTGTGTGTGTGTGTTCGTCACTGTGTGTGTGTGTGTGTTCGTCACTGTGTGTGTGTGTGTGTTCGTCACTGTGTGTGTGTGTGTGTTCGTCACTGTGTGTGTGTGTTCGTCACTGTGTGTGTGTGTTCGTCACTGTGTGTGTGTGTTCGTCACTGTGTGTGTGTGTTCGTCACTGAGTGTGTGTGTTCGTCACTGTGTGTGTGTGTGTGTGTTCGTCACTGTGTGTGTGTGTTCGTCACTGTGTGTGTGTGTTCGTCACTGTGTGTGTGTTCGTCACTGTGTGTGTGTGTGTTCGTCACTGTGTGTGTGTGTGTGTTCGTCACTGTGTGTGTGTGTGTGTTCGTCACTGTGTGTGTGTGAGTGTTCGTCACTGAGTGTGTGTGTTCGTCACTGTGTGTGTGTGTGTGTGTGTGTTCGTCACTGAGTGTGTTCATCACTGAGTGTGTGTGTGTGTGTGTGTGTGTTCGTCACTGAGTGTATGAGTGTGTGTGTTCATCACTGAGTGTGTGTGTTCGTGTGTTCATCACTGAGTGTGTGTGTTCACTGAGTGTGTGTGTGTGTGTTCATCACTGTGTGTGTGTGTGTTCATCACTGTGTGTGTGTGTGTTCGTCACTGTGTGTGTGTGTGTGTTCATCACTGTGTGTGTGTGTGTGTGTTCGTCACTGAGTGTGTGTGTGTTCGTCACTGAGTGTGTGTGTTCGTCACTGTGTGTGTGTGTGTTCATCACTGTGTGTGTGTGTGTGTGTGTGTGTGTTCGTCACTGTGTGTGTGTGTGTGTTCGTCACTGTGTGTGTGTGTGTGTGTGTGTGTGTGTTCGTCACTGAGTGTGTGTGTTCGTCACTGAGTGTGTGTGTTCGTCACTGTGTGTGTGTTCGTCACTGTGTGTGTGTTCGTCACTGAGTGTGTGTGTTCGTCACTGTGTGTGTGTGTGTTCATCACTGTGTGTGTGTGAGTGTTCGTCACTGTGTGTGTGTGTGTGTGTTCGTCACTGTGTGTGTGTGTGTGTGTTCGTCACTGTGTGTGTGTGTGTGTTCGTCACTGTGTGTGTGTGTGTGTTCGTCACTGTGTGTGTGTGTGTGTTCGTCACTGAGTGTGTGTGTTCGTCACTGAGTGTGTGTGTTCGTCACTGAGTGTCTGTGTTCGTCACTGTGTGTGTGTGTGTGTGTGTGTGTGTTCGTCACTGAGTGTGTGTGTGTTCGTCACTGAGTGTGTGTGTGTTCGTCACTGTGTGTGTGTGTTCGTCACTGTGTGTGTGTGTGTGTTCGTCACTGAGTGTGTGTTCGTCACTGAGTGTGTGTTCGTCACTGAGTGTGTGTTCATCACTGTGTGTGTGTGTGTGTGTGTTCGTCACTGTGTGTGTGTGTGTGTGTGTTCTCGTCACTGAGTGTGTGTGTGTGTGTGTGTGTTCGTCACTGAGTGTGTGTGTTCGTCACTGTGTGTGTGTGTTCGTCACTGTGTGTGTGTGTGTGTTCGTCACTGTGTGTGTGTGTGTGTGTTCGTCACTGTGCGTGTGTTCGTCACTGTGTGTGTGTTCGTCACTGTGTGTGTGTGTGTGTGTTCGTCACTGTGTGTGTGTGTGTGTGTGTGTTCGTCACTGTGTGTGTGTGTGTGTGTGTGTTCGTCACTGTGTGTGTGTGTGTGTGTTCGTCACTGTGTGTGTGTGTGTGTGTGTGTTCGTCACTGTGTGTGTGTGTGTTCGTCACTGTGTGTGTGTGTGTTCGTCACTGTGTGTGTGTGTGTTCGTCACTGTGTGTGTGTGTGTGTTCGTCACTGTGTGTGTGTGTTCGTCACTGTGTGTGTGTGTTCGTCACTGTGTGTGTGTGTGTGTGTTCGTCACTGTGTGTGTGTGTGTGTGTTCGTCACTGTGTGTGTGTGTGTTCGTCACTGTGTGTGTGTGTGTGTGTTCGTCACTGTGCGTGTGTTCGTCACTGTGCGTGTGTTCGTCACTGTGTGTGTGTGTGTGTGTTCGTCACTGTGTGTGTGTGTGTGTTCGTCACTGTGTGTGTGTTCGTCACTGTGTGTGTGTTCGTCACTGTGTGTGTGTGTTCGTCACTGTGTGTGTGTGTTCGTCACTGTGTGTGTGTGTGTTCGTCACTGTGTGTGTGTGTTCGTCACTGTGTGTGTGTGTGTTCGTCACTGTGTGTGTGTGTGTGTTCGTCACTGTGTGTGTGTGTTCGTCACTGTGTGTGTGTGTTCGTCACTGTGTGTGTGTGTGTTCGTCACTGTGTGTGTGTGTGTGTTCGTCACTGTGTGTGTGTGTGTGTGTTCGTCACTGTGTGTGTGTGTGTGTTCGTCACTGTGTGTGTGTGTGTGTTCGTCACTGTGTGTGTGTGTTCGTCACTGTGTGTGTGTGTGTGTGTGTGTGTGTGTTCGTCACTGTGTGTGTGTGTGTGTGTGTTCGTCACTGTGTGTGTGTGTGTGTTCGTCACTGTGTGTGTGTGTGTGTTCGTCACTGTGTGTGTGTGTGTGTTCGTCACTGTGTGTGTGTGTTCGTCACTGTGTGTGTGTGTTCGTCACTGTGTGTGTGTGTTCGTCACTGTGTGTGTGTGTTCGTCACTGAGTGTGTGTTCGTCACTGAGTGTGTGTTCGTCACTGAGTGTGTGTGTGTTCGTCACTGAGTGTGTGTGTGTTCGTCACTGAGTGTGTGTGTGTTCGTCACTGTGTGTGTGTGTTCGTCACTGTGTGTGTGTGTGTGTGTGTGTGTTCGTCACTGTGTGTGTGTGTTCGTCACTGTGTGTGTGTGTGTGTTCGTCACTGTGTGTGTGTGTGTGTTCGTCACTGTGTGTGTGTGTTCGTCACTGTGTGTGTGTGTTCGTCACTGTGTGTGTGTTCGTCACTGTGTGTGTGTGTGTGTTCGTCACTGTGTGTGTGTGTTCGTCACTGTGTGTGTGTGTTCGTCACTGTGTGTGTGTGTGTTCGTCACTGTGTGTGTGTGTGTGTTCGTCACTGAGTGTGTGTTCGTCACTGAGTGTGTGTTCGTCACTGTGTGTGTGTGTTCGTCACTGTGTGTGTGTGTTCGTCACTGTGTGTGTGTGTTCGTCACTGTGTGTGTTCATCACTGTGTGTGTGTGAGTGTTCGTCACTGAGTGTGAGTGTTCGTCACTGAGTGTGTGTGTTCGTCACTGAGTGTGTGTGTGTTCGTCACTGTGTGTGTGTGTTCGTCACTGTGTGTGTGTGTGTGTGTGTGTTCGTCACTGTGTGTGTGTGTGTGTGTTCGTCACTGTGTGTGTGTGTGTTCGTCACTGTGTGTGTGTGTGTGTTCGTCACTGTGTGTGTGTGTTCGTCACTGTGTGTGTGTGTGTGTGTGTGTGTTTGTCACTGTGTGTGTGTGTGTGTGTGTGTGTGTGTGTGTTCATCACTGTGTGTGTGTGTGTGTGTTCGTCACTGTGTGTGTGTGTGTGTGTTCGTCACTGTGTGTGTGTGTGTTCGTCACTGTGTGTGTGTGTGTGTGTTCGTCACTGTGTGTGTGTGTGTGTGTTCGTCACTGTGTGTGTGTGTGTTCGTCACTGTGTGTGTGTGTGTTCGTCACTGTGTGTGTGTGTGTGTGTTCGTCACTGTGTGTGTGTGTGTGTTCGTCACTGTGTGTGTGTGTGTGTTCGTCACTGTGTGTGTGTGTGTGTGTTCGTCACTGTGTGTGTGTGTGTGTGTGTGTTCGTCACTGTGTGTGTGTTCGTCACTGTGTGTGTGTTCGTCACTGTGTGTGTGTTCGTCACTGTGTGTGTGTTCGTCACTGAGTGTGTGTTCGTCACTGAGTGTGTGTTCGTCACTGAGTGTGTGTTCGTCACTGAGTGTGTGTGTGTGTTCGTCACTGTGTGTGTGTGTGTGTTCGTCACTGTGTGTGTGTGTGTGTTCGTCACTGTGTGTGTGTGTGTTCGTCACTGTGTGTGTGTGTGTGTGTTCGTCACTGTGTGTGTGTGTGTGTGTGTTCGTCACTGAGTGTGTGTTCGTCACTGAGTGTGTGTTCGTCACTGAGTGTGTGTGTGTGTTCGTCACTGTGTGTGTGTGTGTGTTCGTCACTGTGTGTGTGTGTGTGTTCGTCACTGTGTGTGTGTGTGTGTTCGTCACTGTTTGTGTGTGTGTGTGTTCGTCACTGTGTGTGTGTGTGTGTGTGTTCGTCACTGAGTGTGTGTTCGTCACTGAGTGTGTGTTCGTCACTGAGTGTGTGTTCGTCACTGTGTGTGTGTGTGTGTTCGTCACTGTGTGTGTGTGTGTGTTTGTCACTGTGTGTGTGTGTGTTCGTCACTGTGTGTGTGTGTGTGTTCGTCACTGTGTGTGTGTGTTCGTCACTGTGTGTGTGTGTGTGTTCGTCACTGAGTGTGTGTGTGTTCGTCACTGTGTGTGTGTGTGTGTTCGTCACTGAGTGTGTGTTCGTCACTGAGTGTGTGTTCGTCACTGAGTGTGTGTTCGTCACTGTGTGTGTGTGTTCGTCACTGTGTGTGTGTGTTCGTCACTGTGTGTGTTCATCACTGTGTGTGTGTGAGTGTTCGTCACTGAGTGTGAGTGTTCGTCACTGAGTGTGTGTGTTCGTCACTGAGTGTGTGTGTGTTCGTCACTGAGTGTGTGTGTGTTCGTCACTGAGTGTGTGTGTGTTCGTCACTGTGTGTGTGTGTGTTCGTCACTGTGTGTGTGTGTGTGTGTCACTGTGTGTGTGTGTGTTTGTCACTGTGTGTGTGTTCATCACTGTGTGTGTGTGTGTGTGTTCGTCACTGTGTGTGTGTGTGTGTGTGTGTTCGTCACTGTGTGTGTGTGTGTGTGTGTGTTCGTCACTGTGTGTGTGTGTGTGTGTGTGTTCGTCACTGTGTGTGTGTGTGTGTGTGTTCGTCACTGTGTGTGTGTGTGTGTGTGTGTGTGTTCGTCACTGTGTGTGTGTGTGTGTGTTCGTCACTGTGTGTGTGTGTGTGTGTTCGTCACTGTGTGTGTGTGTGTGTGTTCGTCACTGTGTGTGTGTGTGTGTGTTCGTCACTGTGTGTGTGTGTGTGTTCGTCACTGTGTGTGTGTGTGTGTTCGTCACTGTGTGTGTGTGTGTTCGTCACTGTGTGTGTGTGTGTGTGTTCGTCACTGTGTGTGTGTGTGTGTGTGTTCGTCACTGAGTGTGTGTTCGTCACTGAGTGTGTGTTCGTCACTGAGTGTGTGTGTGTGTTCGTCACTGTGTGTGTGTGTGTGTTCGTCACTGTGTGTGTGTGTGTGTTCGTCACTGTGTGTGTGTGTGTGTTCGTCACTGTTTGTGTGTGTGTGTGTTCGTCACTGTGTGTGTGTGTGTGTGTGTTCGTCACTGAGTGTGTGTTCGTCACTGAGTGTGTGTTCGTCACTGAGTGTGTGTTCGTCACTGAGTGTGTGTTCGTCACTGTGTGTGTGTGTGTGTTCGTCACTGTGTGTGTGTGTGTTTGTCACTGTGTGTGTGTGTGTTCGTCACTGTGTGTGTGTGTGTGTTCGTCACTGTGTGTGTGTGTTCGTCACTGTGTGTGTGTGTGTGTTCGTCACTGAGTGTGTGTGTGTTCGTCACTGTGTGTGTGTGTGTGTTCGTCACTGAGTGTGTGTTCGTCACTGAGTGTGTGTTCGTCACTGAGTGTGTGTTCGTCACTGTGTGTGTGTGTTCGTCACTGTGTGTGTGTGTTCGTCACTGTGTGTGTTCATCACTGTGTGTGTGTGAGTGTTCGTCACTGAGTGTGAGTGTTCGTCACTGAGTGTGTGTGTTCGTCACTGAGTGTGTGTGTGTTCGTCACTGAGTGTGTGTGTTCGTCACTGAGTGTGTGTGTGTTCGTCACTGTGTGTGTGTGTGTTCGTCACTGTGTGTGTGTGTGTGTGTCACTGTGTGTGTGTGTGTTTGTCACTGTGTGTGTGTTCATCACTGTGTGTGTGTGTGTGTGTTCGTCACTGTGTGTGTGTGTGTGTGTGTGTTCGTCACTGTGTGTGTGTGTGTGTGTGTGTGTGTTCGTCACTGTGTGTGTGTGTGTGTGTGTTCGTCACTGTGTGTGTGTGTGTGTGTGTTCGTCACTGTGTGTGTGTGTGTGTGTGTGTGTTCGTCACTGTGTGTGTGTGTGTGTGTTCGTCACTGTGTGTGTGTGTGTGTGTTCGTCACTGTGTGTGTGTGTGTGTGTTCGTCACTGTGTGTGTGTGTGTGTGTGTTCGTCACTGTGTGTGTGTGTGTGTGTGTGTTCGTCACTGTGTGTGTGTGTGTTTGTCACTGTGTGTGTGTGTGTTTCTCACTGTGTGTGTGTTCGTCACTGTGTGTGTGTGTGTGTGTGTTCGTCACTGTGTGTGTGTGTGTGTGTTCGTCACTGTGTGTGTGTGTGTGTGTGTGTTTGTCACTGTGTGTGTGTGTGTGTTCGTCACTGTGTGTGTGTGTGTGTGTTCGTCACTGTGTGTGTGTGTGTGTGTGTGTGTGTGTGTGTGTTCGTCACTGTGTGTGTGTGTGTGTGTTCGTCACTGTGTGTGTGTGTGTGTGTTCGTCACTGTGTGTGTGTGTGTGTGTTCGTCACTGTGTGTGTGTGTGTGTTCGTCACTGTGTGTGTGTGTGTGTTCGTCACTGTGTGTGTGTGTGTGTTCGTCACTGTGTGTGTGTGTGTGTGTTCGTCACTGTGTGTGTGTGTGTGTGTGTTCGTCACTGTGTGTGTGTGTGTGTGTGTTCGTCACTGTGTGTGTGTGTGTGTTCGTCACTGTGTGTGTGTGTGTGTGTTCGTCACTGTGTGTGTGTGTGTGTGTTCGTCACTGTGTGTGTGTGTGTGTGTTCGTCACTGTGTGTGTGTGTGTGTTCGTCACTGTGTGTGTGTGTGTTCGTCACTGTGTGTGTGTGTGTTCGTCACTGTGTGTGTGTGTGTTCGTCACTGTGTGTGTGTGTGTGTGTGTTCGTCACTGTGTGTGTGTGTGTGTGTGTGTTCGTCACTGTGTGTGTGTGTGTGTTCGTCACTGTGTGTGTGTGTGTGTGTTCGTCACTGTGTGTGTGTGTGTGTGTGTGTGTGTGTGTGTTCGTCACTGTGTGTGTGTGTGTGTGTGTTCGTCACTGTGTGTGTGTGTGTGTGTTCGTCACTGTGTGTGTGTGTGTGTGTTCGTCACTGTGTGTGTGTGTGTGTTCGTCACTGTGTGTGTGTGTGTGTTCGTCACTGTGTGTGTGTGTGTGTGTTCGTCACTGTGTGTGTGTGTGTGTGTGTTCGTCACTGTGTGTGTGTGTGTGTGTGTTCGTCACTGTGTGTGTGTGTGTGTGTGTTCGTCACTGTGTGTGTGTGTGTGTGTGTTCGTCACTGTGTGTGTGTGTGTGTTCGTCACTGTGTGTGTGTGTGTGTGTTCGTCACTGTGTGTGTGTGTGTGTGTTCGTCACTGTGTGTGTGTGTGTGTGTTCGTCACTGTGTGTGTGTGTGTGTGTTCGTCACTGTGTGTGTGTGTGTGTTCGTCACTGTGTGTGTGTGTGTTCGTCACTGTGTGTGTGTGTGTTCGTCACTGTGTGTGTGTGTGTTCGTCACTGTGTGTGTGTGTGTGTGTGTTCGTCACTGTGTGTGTGTGTTCGTCACTGTGTGTGTGTGTTCGTCACTGTGTGTGTGTGTGTGTGTTCGTCACTGTGTGTGTGTGTGTGTGTGTGTGTGTGTTCGTCACTGTGTGTGTGTGTTCGTCACTGTGTGTGTGTGTTCGTCACTGTGTGTGTGTGTGTGTGTTCGTCACTGTGTGTGTGTGTGTGTGTGTGTGTGTGTTCGTCACTGTGTGTGTGTGTGTTCGTCACTGTGTGTGTGTGTGTTCGTCACTGTGTGTGTGTGTGTTCGTCACTGTGTGTGTGTGTGTGTTCGTCACTGTGTGTGTGTGTGTGTGTGTTCGTCACTGTGTGTGTGTGTGTGTTCGTCACTGTGTGTGTGTGTGTGTGTTCGTCACTGTGTGTGTGTGTGTGTGTGTGTTCGTCACTGTGTGTGTGTGTGTGTGTTCGTCACTGTGTGTGTGTGTGTGTGTTCGTCACTGTGTGTGTGTGTGTGTGTGTGTTCGTCACTGTGTGTGTGTGTGTGTGTGTTCGTCACTGTGTGTGTGTGTGTGTGTTCGTCACTGTGTGTGTGTGTGTGTTCGTCACTGTGTGTGTGTGTGTGTGTGTTCGTCACTGTGTGTGTGTGTGTGTGTTCGTCACTGTGTGTGTGTGTGTGTGTTCGTCACTGTGTGTGTGTGTGTTCGTCACTGTGTGTGTGTGTGTGTGTTCGTCACTGTGTGTGTGTGTGTGTGTGTTCGTCACTGTGTGTTTGTGTGTGTGTGTTCGTCACTGTGTGTGTGTGTGTGTGTTCGTCACTGTGTGTGTGTGTGTGTGTGTTCGTCACTGTGTGTGTGTGTGTGTGTGTGTTCGTCACTGTGTGTGTGTGTGTGTTCGTCACTGTGTGTGTGTGTCTTCGTCACTGTGTGTGTGTGTGTGTGTGTGTGTTCGTCTGTGTGTGTGTGTGTTCGTCACTGTGTGTGTGTGTTCGTCACTGTGTGTGTGTGTGTTCGTCACTGTGTGTGTGTGTGTGTGTGTGTGTTCGTCACTGTGTGTGTGTGTGTGTGTGTTCATCACTGTGTGTGTGTGTGTGTGTGTTCGTCACTGTGTGTGTGTGTGTGTGTGTTCGTCACTGTGTGTGTGTGTGTGTGTGTTCGTCACTGTGTGTGTGTGTGTGTTCGTCACTGTGTGTGTGTGTGTGTTCGTCACTGTGTGTGTGTGTGTGTTCGTCACTGTGTGTGTGTGTTCGTCACTGTGTGTGTGTGTTCGTCACTGTGTGTGTGTGTGTGTGTGTGTTCGTCACTGTGTGTGTGTGTGTTCGTCACTGTGTGTGTGTGTTCGTCACTGTGTGTGTGTGTGTGTGTGTGTTCGTCACTGTGTGTGTGTGTGTTCGTCACTGTGTGTGTGTGTGTTCGTCACTGTGTGTGTGTGTGTTCGTCACTGTGTGTGTGTGTGTGTGTGTTCGTCACTGTGTGTGTGTGTGTGTGTTCGTCACTGTGTGTGTGTGTGTGTGTTCGTCACTGTGTGTGTGTGTGTGTGTGTTCGTCACTGTGTGTGTGTGTGTGTGTGTGTTCGTCACTGTGTGTGTGTGTGTGTGTGTTCGTCACTGTGTGTGTGTGTTCGTCACTGTGTGTGTGTGTTCGTCACTGTGTGTGTGTGTTCGTCACTGTGTGTGTGTGTTCGTCACTGTGTGTGTGTGTGTGTTCGTCACTGTGTGTGTGTGTTCGTCACTGTGTGTGTGTGTGTGTGTTCGTCACTGTGTGTGTGTGTGTGTGTTCGTCACTGTGTGTGTGTGTGTGTGTGTTCGTCACTGTGTGTGTGTGTGTGTGTGTTCGTCACTGTGTGTGTGTGTGTGTTCGTCACTGTGTGTGTGTTCGTCACTGAGTGTGTGTTCGTCACTGAGTGTGTGTTCGTCACTGAGTGTGTGTTCGTCACTGAGTGTGTGTGTGTGTGTGTTCGTTCGTCATTGTGCGTGTGTGTTCTTCACTGAGTGTGTGTGTGTGTGTGTGTGTGTGTGTTCGTTCATCATTGTGCGTGTGTGTTCGTCACTGTGTGTGTGTTCGTCACTGTGTGTGTGTTCGTCACTGAGTGTGTGTTCGTCACTGAGTGTGTGTGTGTGTGTGTTCGTTCGTCATTGTGCGTGTGTTCATCTGTGTGTGTGTGCGTGTGTGTTCTTCACTGAGTGTGTGTGTGTCTGTGTGTGTGTGTGTTCGTTCGTCATTGTGCGTGTGTGTTCTTCACTGAGTGTGTGTGTGTGTGTGTGTTCATCTGTTTGTGTGTGTTTTCGTCAGTGTGTGTTCGTCACTGTGTGTGTGCTCGTCACTGAGTGTGTGTGTGTGTGTGTGTGTGTTCGTCATTGAGTGTGTGTGTGTGTCATTGAGTGTGTGTGTGTTAGTGTGTTCGTCATTGTGTGTGTGTGTTCTTCACTGTGTGTGCGTGTGTGTGTTCTTCATTGTGTGTGTATGTTCGTCACTGTGTGTGTGTGTGTTCGTCACTGTGTGTGTGTGTGTGTGTGTTCGTCACTGTGTGTGTTTGTGTTCGTCACTGTGTGTGTGTGTGTTCGTCACTGAGTGTGTGTGTTTGTCCCTGTGTGTGTGTTTGTGTGTGTGTTCGTCACTGTGTGTGTTCGTCACTGAGTGTGTGTGTTTTTGTTCGTCGTTTGTGTGTGTGTGTTTGTCATTGTGTGTGTGTTTGTGTGTATGTGTGTGTGTGTTCGTCATTGTGCATGTGTGTGTGTGTGTTCGTCATTGAGTGTGTGTGTGTTCGTCATTGTGCGTGTGTGTTCTTCACTGAGTGTGTGTGCGCGTGTGTGTTCTTCACTGAGTGTGTGTGTGTCTCTGTGTGTGTGTGTGTGTGTGTGTGTGTGTGTTCGTCACTGTGTGTGTGTTCGTCACTGTGTGTGGTCGTCACTGTGTGTGTTCGTCACTGAGTGTGTGTGTGTGTGTGTGTGTTCGTCATGTGTGTGTGTGTTTGTCATTGTGTGTGTGTGTGTGTGTGTATGTGTGTGTGTGTGTTCGTCATTGTGCGTGTGTGTGTGTGTGTGTGTGTTCACTGAGTGTGTGTGTGTTCATCTGTGTGTGTGTGTTCGTCAGTGTGTGTGTGTGTGTTCGTCACTGAGTGAGTGTGTGTGTGTGTTCGTCACTGTGTGTGTGTGTGTGTGTGTTCGTCACTGAGTGTGTCTGTGTGTGTGTGTCACTGTGTGCGTGTGCGCGTCACTCTGTGCGTGTGTGCGCGTCACTCTGTGTGTGCGCGTCACTGTGTGTGTGCGCGTCACTGTGTGTGTGTGTTCGTCACTGAGTGTGTGTGTTTGTCCCTGTGTGTGTTTGTGTGTGTTCGTCACTGTGTGTGTTCATCACTGAGTGTGTGTGTTTGTGTTCGTCGTTTGTGTGTGTGTGTTCGTCATTGTGTGTGTGTATGTGTGTGTGTGTGTGTGTGTTCGTCATTGTGCGTGTGTGTGTGTGTGTGCGTGTTCGTCATTGAGTGTGTGTGTGTGTGTTCGTCATTGTGCGTGTGTGTTCTTCACTGAGTGTGTGTGCGCGTGTGTGTGTTCTTCACTGAGTGTGTGTCTGTGTGTGTGTGTGTGTTCGTCACTGTGTGTGTGTGTGTGTGTGTGTTCGTCACTGAGTGTGTGTATGTTTGTGTGTTATTGAGTCACTATATGTGTGTGTGTGTGTGTGTGTTATGGAGTGTGTGTGTGTGTTATGGAGTGTGTATGTTTGTGTGTTATGGAGAGTGTGTGTGTGTGTGTGTTCGTCACTGAGAGTGTGTGTGTGTGTGTGTCTGTGTGTGTGTGTGTTCATCACTGTGTGTGTTCGTCATTGAGTGTGTGTGTGTGTGTGTGTGTGTTTGTCACTGAGTGTCTGTGTGTGTGTTTGTCACTGAGTGTGTGTATTCGTCACTGAGTGTGTGTGTTCGTCACTGAGTGTGTGTTCGTCACTGAGTGTGTGTTCGTCACTGAGTGTGTGTTCGTCACCGAGTGTGTGTTCGTCACTGTGTGTGTGTGTGTGTGTGTGAGTGTGTGTGTGTGTGTTCGTCACTGAATGTGTGTGTGTGTTTGTCACTGAGTGTGTGTGTGTGTGTGTGTGTGTGTGTGTGTGTTCAGCACTGACTGTGTGTGTGTTCGTCAGTGTGTGTGTGTGTGTGTGTGTGTGTGTGAGCGTGTGTGTGTTCATCACTGAGTGTGTGTGTGTTCATCACTGTGTGTGTTTGTGTGTGTGTTCGTCACTGTGTGTGTGTGTGTGTTTGTCACTGTGTGTGTGTGTTTGTGTTCGTCGTTTGTGTGTGTGTGTTCGTCATTGTGTGTGTGTATGTGTGTGTGTGTTCGTCATTGTGCGTGTGTGTGTTCATCTGTGTGTGTGTTTTCGTCATTGAGTGTGTGTGTGTTCGTCATTGTGCGTGTGTGTTCTTCACTGAGTGTGTGCGCGTGTGTGTGTTCTTCACTGAGTGTGTGTGTGTCTGTGTGTGTGTGTGTGTTCGTCACTGAGTGTTTGTGTTCGTCACTGAGTGTGTGTGTGTGTGTGTGTTCGTCATTGTGCGTGTATGTTCTTCACTGAGTGTGTGTGTGTGTTCATCTGTGTGTGTGTGTTTTTGTCAGTGTGTGTGTTCGTCACTGTGTGTGTGTTCGTCACCGAGTGTGTGTGTGTGTGTGTTCGTCTTTGAGTGTGTGTGTGTGTTTGTCATTGAGTGTGTGTGTGTGTGTGTGTTCTTCACTGAGTGTGTGTGCGTGTGTTCTTCACTGAGTGTGTGTGTATGTTCGTCACTGTGTGTGTGTGTGTGTGTGTGTGTTCGTCACTGTGTGTGTGTGTTCGTCACTTGTGTGTGTTCGTCACTGTGTGTGTGTGTTCGTCACTGAGTGTGTGTTTGTCCCTGTGTGTGTCTTTGTGTGTGTGTTCGTCACTGTGTGTGTTTGTCACTGAGTGTGTGTGTGTGTTCGTCACTGAGTGTGTGTGTGTTTGTGTTCATCGTTTGTGTGTGTGTGTTCGTCATTGTGTGTGTGTGTGTATGTGTGTTCGTCATTGTGCGTGTGTGTGTTCATCTGTGTGTGTGTGTTTTCGTCATTGAGTGTGTGTGTATGTGTGTGTGTGTTCGTCATTGTGTGTGTGTGTGTGTGTGTGTGTGTTCGTCATTGTGCGTGTGTGTTCTTCACTGAGTGTGTGCGCGTGTGTGTGTTCTTCACTGAGTGTGTGTGTGTCTGTGTGTGTGTGTGTGTGTGTGTGTTATGGAGAGTGTGTGTGTGTGTGTGTGTGATTGTGTTTATTGAGTTTGTGTGTGTGTTTCTTTGTGTTATAGAGTGTGTGTGTTTGTATGTTCTGGAGTGTGTGTGTGTTATGGAGTGTGTGTGTGTGTTTGTGTTCATCACTCTGTGTGTGTGTGTGTGTGTGTGTGTGTGTGTGTTCATCATGGTGTGTGTGTGTGTGTGTGTGTGTTTGTCACTTTTTCTGTGTTACTGTGTGTGCTATGGAGTGTCTGTATTTGTATTTGTGTTATGGAGTGTGTATGTGTGTTATGGAGTGAGTGTGTGTGTGTGTGTTATGGAGTGTGTGTGTCAAATCAAATCAAATCATGTTTATTTGTACAGCGCTTTTAACAATAAACATTGTCGCAAAGCAGCTTTACAGAATTTGAACGACTTAAAACATGAGCTAATTTTATCCCTAATCTATCCCCAATGAGCAAGCCTGTGGCGACGGTGGCAAGGAAAAACTCCCTCAGACGACATGAGGAAGAAACCTCGAGAGGAACCAGACTCAAAAGGGAACCCATCCTCATTTGGGCAACAACAGACAGCCTGACTATAATATTAACAGTTTTAACAGGTATAACCCTCAACTGTCCTCATGGGGCCGTCCTTCACAGGAGTGGGGCGATAAAACTCCGACCAGACACAGGGCACCAGGATGGATCAAGCAGGTCCGAGGGGCAGAAGAGGCCAGCATCTCAATCCCAGGATCAACATGTAACTCAGAGGGACAGATGGGGGGGAGAGAGAGAGAAAGAAAACATGTTAGGTATGCCCTAAAAATGACAAGTATTAAATCTGTGTGGTAGGCTCGCAGAGACGAGAGTCTTTACATCAGGCATGACACACAATGGCATGTTAATATGGTAAAAAAATATATCATGACCTGCTCTGGCTGGATGCTTGATTGGGTGATGGGAGCACACTCCTCAGCAATGATGAGATGCAGATGGGACCCTTAGGCCTGGCCAAGACAATTCAGTTACATTTCACCGGGTCTGGGACATGCGACAGAATGTCTGACAGCCGATTCCCTGCAGGCTACGATAGCCAGTCGAGGTCCCCACCGTCTCCACCAACAGATTTCCTGTTGACTCCATGTAACTCAGAGGGACAGATTTGGGGGGGGGGGAGAGAAAGAAAACACAGGTGGTTAGGTATGCCCAATGTCACTTGAATAAGTAGGAACAGTATACATATTGCACCGAGTACAAGCAGGGACTCCGGCAACTAACTATGACAGCATAACTAAAAGGAGAGAGCCAGAAGGTAACACAGGCATGAGGGAGCCCCGGGACATAAAGCAGCCAGCCACTGCACCGTCAACAAACTCGAGTGAGCAAGCGAGTGGGGACTGACAGCATCCATACATCCCAGTTTACCAAAACACTCTATGTCTGAGGACCCTCCAGATCTACTCCTTTACCTCATAAACACCATTAATAAAAGGCTTGACTAAACAGATATGTTTTCAGCCTAGACTTAAATGCTGAGACTGTGTCTGATTCCCGAACATTACTTGGAAGGCTGTTCCATAACAGTGGGGCTTTGTAAGAAAAGGCTCTGCCCCCTGATGTAGCCTTCACTATACGAGGTACCAGCAGATAGCCTGCACCTTTTGATCTAAGTAGGCGTGGCGGGTCATAGAGGAGCAGAAGTTCACTCAGGTACTGTGGTGCGAGACCATTCAGTGCTTTAAAGGTCAATAGTAGTATTTTATAATCAATACGAAATTTGATTGGGAGCCAATGCAGTGTGGATAAGACAGGCGTGATGTGGTCATATTTTCTAGTTCTAGTAAGGACTCTTGCTGCGGCATTTTGAACTAACTGGAGCTTGTTTATGCACTTATTGGAACATCCAGACAGTAAGGCATTACAATAATCCAACCTGGAGGTAACGAAAGCATGGACTAGTTTTTCTGCATCATGCAATGACATTAAATTTCTTATCTTTGCAATATTTCTGAGATGAAAGAAAGCTATCCGGGTGATGTTATCAATGTGAGTTTCGAATGAAAGACTGGGGTCAATAATCACTCCGAGGTCTTTTACTGCTGCACGTGAAGAAACAGAAAGGCCATCCAGAGTTACTGTGTAATCAGAAAACTTACTTCTAGCTGTATGTGGTCCTAGCACAAGTACTTCAGTCTTGTCAGAGTTAAGCAGAAGGAAATTTATAAGCATCCAGTGCCTAATGTCCTTAACACATTCCTCAATTTTATTAAGCTGGTGTCTCTCATCAGGTTTTGCAGAGACATACAACTGTGTGTCATCAGCATAACAGTGGAAACTAATACAATGTTTACGAATAATATCGCCCAGAGGTAACATATATAGAGAAAAAAGCAGTGGACCCAAGACAGAACCTTGTGGAACACCAAACTTTACCTCGGTACGTCTAGAAATATCACCATTTATATCAACATACTGATAACGATCAGTTAGATAAGACCTGAGCCAGGAGAGGGCCATTCCCTTAACTCCCACAACATTTTCTAGTCTATCCAGAAGAATGGAATGATCAATGGTATCAAATGCTGCACTAAGGTCAAGCAACACAAGTAGCGAGACACAGCCCTGATCAGACGCCAACAGTAGGTCGTTTACTACTTTAACCAGTGCTGTCTCTGTGCTATGATGAGGTCTAAATCCTGACTGATACATTTCATGGATGTTATTCCTATGTAAATATGAGCATAACTGCTGTGCCACAGCTTTTTCTAGGATCTTGGAGATAAAGGGGAGACAAAAAGGGGAGTGTGTGTGTGTGTTATGGTGTGTGTATGTTTGTGTGTTATCGAGAGTGTGTGTGTTTGTGTTATGGAGTGTGTGTTATGGAGTGTGTGCGTGTGTGTGTGTTGTGGAGTGTGTGTGTGTGTGTGTGTGTGTGTCTGTGTGTTATGGAGTGTGTGTGTGTGTTTTTTGGAAAGTGTATGTGTGTGTGTTATGGAGTTTGTGTGTGTTATGGAAAGTGTGTGTTCGTCACTGTGTGTGTTTGTGTGTTTGTCACTAAGTGTGTGTGTGTGTGTTCGTCACTGTGTGTCTTTGTGTGTGTCACTGTGTGTCTTTGTGTGTTTGTCACTAAGTGTTTGTGTGTGTGTGTGTGTGTGTGTGTGTGTGTGTGTTATGGATTGTGTGTGTGTGTGTGTTTTGAAGTGTGTGTGTGTGTTATGGAGTGTTTGTGTGTGTGTGTGTGTGTGTGTGTGTGTTATGGAGTGTGTTTGTGTGTGTTATGGAATGTGTGTGTTTGTGTTTTTTACAGATTGTTTGTATGTGTTATGGAGAGTGTGTGTGTGTGTGTGTGTTATGGAGTGTGTCTGTGTTTGTTACAAAGTGTTTGTTTGTGTTACGGAGCGTGTGCGTGTGTGTGTGTGTGTGTTATGGAGTGTGTGTGTGTGTTATGGAGTGTGTGTTACTGATTGTATGTGTTATGGAGTGTGTGTGTGTGTGTGTGTGTGTGTGTTATGGCGTGTGTCTGTGTTTGTTCCAGAGTGTTTGTATGTGTCATGTGTCAGTGTGTGTTATGGTGTGTGTGTGTATGTGTGTGTGTGTGTTATGGAGTGTGTTTTATGGAGAGTGTGTGTGTGTTTGTGTGTGTTATGGTGTGTGTATGTGTGTGTGTGTGTTATGGAGTGTGTCTGTGTTTCTTACACAGTGTTCGTATGTGTTATGGAGAGTGTGTGTGTGTGTGTCTGTGTGTTATGGAGTGTGTGTGTGTCTGTGTGTGTGTGTTATGGAGTGTGTGTTTGTGTGTTATGGAGTGTGTGTGTTTGTTACAGATTGTATGTGTTATGGAGAGTGTGTGTGTGTTATGGAGTGTGTCTGTGTTTGTTACAGAGTGTTTATATGTGTCATGGAGAGAGTGTGTGTGTGTGTGTGTTATGGAGAGTGTGTGTGTGTGTGTGTGTGTGTGTGTGTGTGTGTGTTCGTCACTGAGTGTGTGTGTTCGTCACTGAGTGTGTGTGTGTGTGTGTGTTCGTCATTGTGCGTGTATGTTCTTCACTGAGTGTGTGTGTGTGTGTTCATCTGTGTGTGTGTGTGTTTTTGTCTGTGTGTGTGTTCGTCACTGAGTGTGTGTGTGTGTGTTCGTCTTTGAGTGTGTGTGTGTGTTTGTCATTGAGTGTGTGTGTTAGTGTGTTCGTCATTGTGTGTGTGTTCTTCACTGAGTGTGTGTGCGTGTGTGTTCTTCACTGAGTGTGTGTGTATGTTTGTCACTGTGTGTGTTCGTCACTGTGTGTGTGTTCGTCACTGTGTGTGTGTTCGTCACTTGTGTGTGTTCGTCACTGTGTGTGTGTGTTCGTCACTGAGTGTGTGTGTTTGTCCCTGTGTGTGTCTTTGTGTGTGTGTTCGTCACTGTGTGTGTTCGTCACTGTGTGTGTTTGTCACTGTGTGTGTGTGTGTGTGTGTTCGTCACTGAGTGTGTGTGTGTGTGGTGTTCATCGTTTGTGTGTGTGTGTTCGTCATTGTGTGTGTGTGTATGTGTGTTCGTCATTGTGCGTGTGTGTGTGTTCATCTGTGTGTGTGTGTTTTCGTCATTGAGTGTGTGTGTATGTGTGTGTGTGTTCGTCATTGTGTGTGTGTGTGTGTGTTCGTCATTGTGCGTGTGTGTTCTTCACTGAGTGTGTGCGCGTGTGTGTGTTCTTCACTGAGTGTGTGTGTGTCTGTGTGTGTGTGTGTGTGTGTGTTTGTCTGTGTGTGTGTGTGTGTTTGTCACTCTGTGTGTGTGTGTGTGTGTGTGTGTGTTATGGAGAGTGTGTGTGTGTGTGTGTGTGTGTGCGATTGTGTTTATTGAGTTTGTGTGTGTGTTTCTTTGTGTTATAGAGTGTGTGTGTTTGTATGTTCTGGAGTGTGTGTGTGTTATGGAGTGTGTGTTTGTGTTCATCACTCTGTGTGTGTGTGTGTGTGTGTGTGTGTGTGTGTGTGTGTTCGTTCATCATGGTGTGTGTGTGTGTGTGTGTTTGTCACTTTTTCTGTGTTACTGTGTGTGCTATGGCGTGTGTGTATTTGTATTTGTGTTATGGAGTGTGTGTGTGTGTTATGGAGTGAGTGTGTGTGTGTGTGTTATGGAGTGTGTGTGTGTGTGTGTTATGGTGTGTGTATGTTTGTGTGTTATCGAGAGTGTGTGTGTTTGTGTTATGGAGTGTGTGTTATGGAGTGTGTGCGTGTGTGTGTGTTGTGGAGTGTGTGTGTGTGTGTGTGTGTGTGTATGTTATGGAGTGTGTGTGTCTGTGTGTTATGGAGAGTGTGTGTGTGTTTTTTGGAAAGTGTATGTGTGTGTGTTATGGAGTTTCTGTGTGTTATGGAAAGTGTGTGTTCGTCACTGTGTGTGTTTGTGTGTTTGTCACTAAGTGTTTGTGTGTGTGTGTGTGTGTGTGTTCGTCACTGTGTGTCTTTGTGTGTGTCACTGTGTGTCTTTGTGTGTTTGTCACTAAGTGTTTGTGTGTGTGTGTGTGTGTGTGTGTGTTATGGATTGTGTGTGTGTTTTGAAGTGTGTGTGTGTGTGTGTGTGTGTTATGGAGTGTGTGTGTGTGTGTGTGTTTTATGGAGTGTTTGTTTGTGTGTGTGTTATGGAGTGTTTGTGTGTGTGTGTGTGTGTGTGTTATGGAATGTGTGTGTTTGTGTTTTTTACAGATTGTTTGTATGTGTTATGGAGAGTGCATGTGTGTGTGTGTGTGTGTGTGTGTGTGTTATGGAGTGTGTCTGTGTTTGTTACAAAGTGTTTGTTTGTGTTACGGAGCGTGTGTGTGTGTGTGTGTGTTATGGAGTGTGTGTGTGTGTGTTATGGAGTGTGTGTTTGTTACTGATTGTATGTGTTATGAAGTGTGTGTGTGTGTGTGTGTGTGTGTGTGTGTGTGTGTGTGTGTTATGGCATGTGTCTGTGTTTGTTCCAGAGTGTTTGTATGTGTCATGTGTCAGTGTGTGTTATGGTGTGTGTGTGTGTGTGTGTGTGTGTGTGTGTGTTATGGAGTGTGTTTTATGGAGTGTGTGTGTGTTTGTGTGTGTTATGGTGTGTGTATGTGTGTGTGTGTGTGTGTGTTATGGAGTGTGTCTGTGTTTGTTACACAGTGTTCGTATGTGTTATGGAGAGTGTGTGTGTGTGTGTGTGTGTCTGTGTGTTATGGAGTGTGTGTGTGTCTGTGTGTGTGTGTTATGGAGTGTGTGTTTGTGTGTTATGGAGTGTGTGTGTTTGTTACAGATTGTGTGTGTTATGGAGTGTGTCTGTGTTTGTTACAGAGTGTTTATATGTGTCATGGAGAGAGTGTGTGTGTGTGTGTGTGTGTGTGTGTGTGTGTTATGGAGAGTGTGTGTGTGTGTGTGTGTGTGTGTGTGTGTGTGTGTGTTATGGAGTGTGTGTTATGGATAGTGTGTTTGTGTGTGTGTGTTATGGTTTGTGTGTGTGTGTTATGGTGTGTCTGTGTTTGTTACAAAGTGTTCATATGTGTTATGGAGAGTGTGTGTTATGGAGTGTGTATGTGTGTCTGTGTGTTATGGAGTGTGTGTGTGTGTGTGTGTGTGTGTGTTATGGAGTGTGTGTGTTATGGAGTGTGTCTGTGTTTTTTACAAAGTCTTCGTATGTGTTATGGAGAGTGTGTGTGTGTGTGTGTGTTATGGAGTGTGTGTGTGTGTTATGGAGTGTGTGTGTGTGTTATGGAGTGTGTGTTTGTGTTATGGAGTGTGTGTTTGTTACAGATTGTATGTGTTATGGAGTGTGTGTGTGTTATGTAGTGAGTGTGTTATGGAGTGTGTGTTTGTTACAGATTGTATGTGTTATGGAGAGTGTGTGTGTGTGTGTGTGTGTGTGTGTTATGGAGTGTGTGTGTGTGTGTGTGTGTGTGTTATGGAGTGTGTGTGTGTGTTATGGAGTGTGTGTTTGTTACTGATTGTATGTGTTATGGAGTGTGTGTGTGTGTGTGTGTGTGTTATGGCATGTGTCTGTGTTTGTTCCAGAGTGTTTGTATGTGTCATGTGTCAGTGTGTGTTATGGTGTGTGTGTGTGTGTGTGTGTGTGTTATGGAGTGTGTTTTATGGAGAGTGTGTGTGTGTTTGTGTGTGTTATGGTATGTGTATGTGTGTGTGTGTGTTATGGAGTGTGTCTGTGTTTGTTACACTGTGTTCGTATGTGTTATGGAGAGTGTGTGTGTGTGTGTGTGTGTGTTATGGAGTGTGTGTGTCTGTGTGTGTGTGCGTTATGGAGTGTGTGTGTTTGTTACAGATTGTATGTGTTATGGAGAGTGTGTGTGTGTGTGTGTGTGTGTGTGTTATGGAGTGTGTTTGTTACAGAGTGTTTATATGTGTCATGGAGAGAGAGAGAGTGTGTGTGTGTGTGTGTGTGTGTGTGTGTGTGTGTGTGTGTTATGGAGAGTGTGTGTGTGTGTGTGTGTGTGTGTGTGTGTTATGGAGTGTGTGTTATGGATAGTGTGTTTGTGTGTGTGTGTTATGGTTTGTGTGTGTGTGTTATGGTGTGTCTGTGTTTGTTACAAAGTGTTCATATGTGTTATGGAGAGTGTGTGTTATGGAGTGTGTATGTGTGTCTGTGTGTTATGGAGTGTGTGTGTGTGTGTGTGTGTGTGTGTGTGTGTGTTATGGAGTGTGTGTGTTATGGAGTGTGTCTGTGTTTTTTACAAAGTCTTCGTATGTGTTATGGAGAGTGTGTGTGTGTGTGTGTGTGTGTGTTATGGAGTGTGTGTGTGTGTTATGGAGTGTGTGTTTGTGTTATGGAGTGTGTGTTTGTTACAGATTGTATGTGTTATGGAGTGTGTGTGTGTTATGTAGTGAGTGTGTTATGGAGTGTGTGTGTTTGTTACAGATTGTATGTGTTATGGAGAGTGTGTGTGTGTGTGTGTTATGGAGTGTGTGTGTGTGTTATGGAGTGTGTGTTTGTTACTGATTGTATGTGTTATGGAGTGTGTGTGTGTGTGTGTGTGTGTTATGGCGTGTGTCTGTGTTTGTTCCAGAGTGTTTGTATGTGTCATGTGTCAGTGTGTGTTATGGTGTGTGTGTGTGTGTGTGTGTGTGTTATGGAGTGTGTTTTATGGAGAGTGTGTGTGTGTTTGTGTGTGTTATGGTATGTGTATGTGTGTGTGTGTGTTATGGAGTGTGTCTGTGTTTGTTACACTGTGTTCGTATGTGTTATGGAGAGTGTGTGTGTGTGTGTGTGTGTGTGTGTTATGGAGTGTGTGTGTGTCTGTGTGTGTGTGTGTTATGGAGTGTGTGTGTTTGTTACAGATTGTATGTGTTATGGAGAGTGTGTGTGTGTGTGTGTGTGTTATGGAGTGAGTGTGTTATGGAGTGTGTGTGTGTGTGTGTGTGTGTGTTATGGAGTGAGTGTGTTATGGAGTGTGTGTGTTTGTTACAGATTGTATGTGTTATGGAGAGTGTGTGTGTGTGTGTGTTATGGTGTGTGTGTGTGTGTGTGTGTGTGTGTGTGTGTGTGTTATGGAGTGTGTGTGTTATGGAGTGTGTCTGTGTTTTTTACAAAGTCTTCGTATGTGTTATGGAGAGTGTGTGTGTGTGTGTGTGTGTTATGGAGTGTGTGTTTGTGTTATGGAGTGTGTGTTTGTTACAGATTGTATGTGTTATGGAGTGTGTGTGTGTTATGTAGTGAGTGTGTTATGGAGTGTGTGTGTTTGTTACAGATTGTATGTGTTATGGAGAGTGTGTGTGTGTGTGTTATGGAGTGTGTGTGTGTGTTATGGAGTGTGTGTGTGTGTGTGTGTGTGTGTGTGTGTGTTATGGAGTGTGTGTGTGTTATGGAGTGTGTGTGTGTTATGGAGTGTGTGTTTGTTACTGATTGTATGTGTTATGGAGTGTGTGTGTGTGTGTGTGTGTGTGTGTGTGTGTGTTATGGCGTGTGTCTGTGTTTGTTCCAGAGTGTTTGTATGTGTCATGTGTCAGTGTGTGTTATGGTGTGTGTGTGTGTGTGTGTGTGTGTGTGTGTGTGTGTGTTATGGAGTGTGTTTTATGGAGAGTGTGTGTGTGTTTGTGTGTGTTATGGTATGTGTATGTGTGTGTGTGTGTTATGGAGTGTGTCTGTGTTTGTTACACAGTGTTCGTATGTGTTATGGAGAGTGTGTGTGTGTGTGTGTGTGTGTGTGTGTGTGTGTGTGTGTTATGGAGTGTGTGTGTGTGTGTGTCTGTGTGTGTGTGTTATGGAGTGTGTGTGTTTGTTACAGATTGTATGTGTTATGGAGAGTGTGTGTGTGTGTGTGTGTGTGTTATGGAGTGTGTCTGTGTTTGTTACAGAGTGTTTATATGTGTCATGGAGAGAGAGAGTGTGTGTGTGTGTGTGTGTGTGTGTGTGTGTGTGTTATGGAGAGTGTGTGTGTGTGTGTGTGTTATGGAGAGTGTGTTTGTGTGTGTGTGTTATGGTTTGTGTGTGTGTGTGTTATGGTGTGTCTGTGTTTGTTACAAAGTGTTCATATGTGTTATGGAGTGTGTGTGTTTGTGTGTGTTATGGAGTGTGTATGTGTGTCTGTGTGTTATGGAGTGTGTGTGTGTGTGTGTGTGTGTGTGTGTGTGTGTTATGGAGTGTGTGTGTGTTATGGAGTGTGTCTGTGTTTTTTACAAAGTCTTCGTATGTGTTATGGAGAGTGTGTGTGTGTGTGTGTGTGTGTGTTATGGAGTGTGTGTTTGTGTTATGGAGTGTGTGTGTTTGTTACAGATTGTATGTGTTATGGAGTGTGTGTGTGTGTTATGGAGTGTGTGTTTGTGTTATGGAGTGTGTGTGTTTGTTACAGATTGTATGTGTTATGGAGAGTGTGTGTGTGTGTGTTATGGAGTGAGTGTGTTATGGAGTGTGTGTGTTTGTTACAGATTGTATGTGTTATGGAGAGTGTGTGTGTGTGTGTGTGTGTGTGTGTGTGTGTGTGTGTGTGTTATGGAGTGTGTGTGTGTGTGTGTGTGTGTGTTATGGAGTGTGTGTGTTATGAAGTGTGTCTGTGTTTTTTACAAAGTCTTCGTATGTGTTATGGAGAGTGTGTGTGTGTGTGTGTGTGTGTGTGTGTGTGTTATGGAGTGTGTGTTTGTGTTATGGAGTGTGTGTGTTTGTTACAGATTGTATGTGTTATGGAGTGTGTGTGTGTGTGTGTGCGTTATGGAGTGAGTGTGTTATGGAGTGTGTGTGTGTGTGTGTGTTATGGAGTGAGTGTGTTATGGAGTGTGTGTGTGTGTGTGTGTT